>NC_053429.1:49214023-49454179 GCF_007990345.1 Gossypium hirsutum | reverse complement strand
ATGATAATATGAATTTCCTATTAACATTATGGGTTTAGAAAATAAAATAGTGAATTAAGAATGATAAAACATGAGGTGAGTGGGTGGAGAAACCAAAGTTGTCGCCCCTTACTCCCCATTGCCGTGACTAGACAAAGAAAAGAAAAAAAATGTTCATCCTTTAACATCCTTGGCCGAAAATTCTAAGGAGGAAGGAAGAAGAAAGGTTGAAGAGGTTTGGCCATGCATGTAACTAGGCTAAGGTATGTTTGATGTTGCTCCATGAGATTCATGTATATTTTTAGTTGTTAGCTTGAGTTCTACCTAGCCCATGGTTTAAATCTTTGCTATGTAAGGGAGATGATAGAGTTTGAGTGCTCAACAAAAAGGATTGGATGTGAGTGTGTGTGAGAATTTGAAAAAGATAGGTCTTAGCAACTTCATGAAGCATTCGGCCATGGTAGGAAGTGGAAGAGAAATATAGTTGTTGTTCATGTAAGATGAAGTAGAGGAGTTGTGTGCTAAGGCCGAATGTGACTTTGAATATTATTGAGTAATGTATGTGTTTTGAATTGATGGAATGGAGAGGACGCTCTAATTTTGTTATGAACAATTATATGTCAAATTAAGGGTTGCTAAGTTAGCTATTAAGGTGAAGTGCAAATGTTAGTATTTGATTACTAGTGTATATAGGTGTTTTAGCCGAGCTTTGAACTTGAAACAAAATGGTAATTAGTCAATACAAGTGACCATATTTGTAGAATGTATTAAGCATATAATCGGCCTCAACATAGACATGCATATTCGGCCACATGAGGTAGATTGGTGTTGCATGTATTCGGTTAGAGGCAAGCATATTGATGCTTTTATCTTGGCTTAGATAATCGGCTAAAAGAGAGTGTGGGCTAATATGTTGAGTTGATTCATGATTTCATATATATATGACTCTAATGTCTAATGTATATATGGGTTAAGTACCTTGAGTTTCTCTTTTTGATGTTCAAATGATTAAATCAATTTATTTGTTAAATTAAGCTTAAGAGCAAAGGGGAACTAAATCCGATAAAGGGAAGGAAAAAGTGATCGAATAGCCGTCGAAATTGTTCGACAACATCCGAGGTAAGTTTTCGAGTAATGAAACTTAGTTTACGATTTGATTAAGTCATGACGTATAATCATAACAAATATACGGTGATATAATGATTCTACTTGAATTATGTGTTGAGTTAATTAGTCTATACGTATGATGGGTAGCCGTATGTGCATAGATATCATGTCATGAAGCAAGCCGAATCATGCTGTTCGTATGTGGCTATTGAGCCGAAAATGGGAATGCTTAATAATTGATTTCTGTTTGAATTCTAGTTATGAAAATGAAATAAAGATGTGTCATGATTTACTGATATGTGCATGAATATTCGGATGCTAACGGGGTTAAGTCCCGAAGACGTTTGTGCTAGTGATTAATTTCGGGCTAAGTCTCGAAGGCATTTGTGTGAGTTACTAATTCCGGGCTAAGTCCCGAAGGCATTTGTGCGAGTTACTAATTCCGGGCTAAGCCCCGAAGGCATTTGTGTGAGTTACTAATTCCGGGCTAAGTCCCGAAGGCATTTGTGCTAGTGACCATATCCGGACTAAGACCCGAAGGCCTTGTGCGAGTGGTTATATCCGGCTAAATCTCGAAGATAATTGGGTTTGGGAATGAGCGATCTTGCTGTAATAATTTCAATTAATACGATCGTAAAATCCCAACAATGAGGTATGTTTCGTATGTGCATTGAGATAATTGATTCCTTCTAAATAGTATTTGCTCAATCGATTAACAAGCTTCCGGCTTTTAGTCAAGTTGATTTCTTATGTATGAATATAAGGGTTGGAAATGTGAAGTAGGTATGATTGTGAGAAAATGTGTATATGAAATTATCCGTTTAGTCGTATGAATGCTATACTTCAGTTGTGCATGATTTCATTGCTCAAAACTTACTAAGCATTAAATGCTTATTCCGTTTCTTTGATTCTCTATTTTATAGATTTTGGTTCGTCAGCTATCGGACTCGGGATTGTCGAAGTCGAAGTCGTCCACACTATCAAAGCCCTTTTGGTACATTTTTGGTTGAACTCTGAAAATGGCATGTATAGGACTACCCTTTTTGTTGTTGGTCATGTACCCTTGGTTTTGTATAAATTTGGATAGCCTTGTGAAAATGGCTTATATATTCTTTGAGCATAGCATTATAATCGTTTTGTATGTTGTTCATTGAGAGGTATGGAAATGTTTAGTAACGATTAGCCATTGGAATGGTTAATCATGATCATTTTGGTGCTTTGTATGACAAATTCTAGTTGATTCATGGAAAACCATGAAATAGGTAAAGTTTACCTTAAAAACAGATGCTGACAGCAGCAGTGGTGTGGATTTGAAAAATCACTAAAAATAGTAGGAATGGAATTAAATAGTGAATAAATTATGTAATCGAACCTTGAAGAAACGAAACGAACATATGAGTCGTATTTTAAGAGATATTTAAGTTTTCGTGGAACAGGGCCAGAGCGATTTCTGGATCCCCTGATCTGACTTTGGAAATTCACTATAAATTAACCAGAGATAATTAGATGTCATGCCATATATGTATAGATTCCTTTTTTAGTCTAGTTTCGTTAGAAACAAACGGCATAAGTAATGAATCCCTGTACTAGAAGATATATAAGTCGTAACGCATGATGGTCAGAGCAGTCGAACCCTGAAACAGGGGAGACTTTAACTAATAAACTGTACTAATTGGCTCGACCAAAAATTCTAGAAAAAAAGTTGTAGATGGATATATGAGTCTAGTTTCAGGTAAAATTTATGAAACTAGTTTTTGAGTTTTGGAACTCAAGATATGATTTATAAGGTAACAGTGACGCAGTTAGCCAGCTTGTCTGGAAATTTTTAAAATGGACTGTGAAAATAAATGAAATAAGTCTGTAAATACCTCGTGTTCGACTCCGGCAACGGTCTCGGGTACGGGGTGTTACAGATACGATATGATCGGTGTTTGAATCGATGGAACAGGTAAGAGCGCAATTTTGTGCACGATGGTAAGTTGGGCCTCAATAGGCTGGAATTGGGCCCAATGGGCTTTCGGGCCCATTTAGGTAAAACTGATAGAAAATAGAATCTGGAAAAGTTGCATGTTAACACGGTTAGTACTGTTGTAAAATTTTGATTAAGCAGGCTTAGTGGGCTAAATCAGCATTCATAGGGCCCATTAAGGGTTTTGGGCCCAAAAGCCTGAATTTGATAAAGTGGGTCAAAGATCATTATTTAAACACTCGAAAATATTGATAATTGTTAATGAACATGGAAAACCCTGATATTTGGTAAAATTATGAAATTACCCTTATAATATGAAAAATAACTATTTTGCCCTTGTGGGCAAGTGACTGACTTGGACTGTGTGCTTGATGGATTTGATTGTGAATATATGTTGGTGATATGAATGACTTGACTGTGATTGTTTGATTCAAATATGGGCATGACATTCTGCATACATGACATGTTGCATGGGTTGGGTTTTATAAATGGAAGAAGTGCTAAAAGGGCTATGCCCCAGTTTACCGAAAAAGGCTTTGCCCTAGTTTATCGAAAAGGGCTTTGCCCTAGTTATTAAAAGAGGCTAGGCCTCCAGTTATATGATAAAGCAGCTATGCTGCCAGTGGAGAGTTTGGTTGGGTGGGTTGAGTTATTCCCCACATTGTGTGTAGGTTGGTACGGGTGGAGAGTAGCGGATGGGGGGTTGAGTAGTCTCCCCAAATGGGCTTGCATACATTCATTAATATGACATGTGATATTGAAATGGGCCTATGGGCCATACCGCTTACAGTAAAGGCTTCGGCCAGTGATATGATTTATGAAAAGGCTTCGGCCTAGTGATATGATTTATGAAAAGGCTTCGGCCCAGTATATGTCGAGACTAAATTCGGGCTTAGGCCCATATTGCTACTGTTTAAGGGCTAAGGCCCAGACTGTACTGTTACTGAATAGGGCTTTGGCCCAGATTGTTCTGACACTGTGTTATTCACTGTTTGTTTGTTGTTGGGGATTACACACTGAGTTTTCGTAAACTCACCCCGTTTCTAACTGTGCAGGTAATCCTTAAGCTTAGATGGTTTGGAGCTGCGAGGGACTCGGAGATGGCCACACTACTATTTCTGTTTCTTTTAATTGCAATAAGTAACCGTTTTATTTTTTTATAAGTTTTATCTTAATTAATATTATTATTTGGTTTTGGGTTGTAATAAGGCCATTTTAATTATTTTTCTGGGATTATTTTATTTTATACCCTATATTTTACTGATAACAATCCAAAATGGGTTAGACTTAGGGCGCGTTTCCAAAATGATAATTGTTTTCAAAATAACACAACGATACAATTAATCGATTTATCAAAAATATCTACTTAAATGAATTCTAACTCGTTTTTCTCAAAACCTAACCTCGCACCAAAGTGTGGCAATGGTTGTGGGCATGTCTAGGATTGGATCCAATCAAGAGCTTGGTACTTAAGCAGCCTTCATGGCTCACCTCCTCTGTTTTGGATACCTACCTGGTGCACAGCTTCCATTCACTTTATTAACTTAACAAAGCCTATCTTTTAAAACACTAAGAAGGACGTTGAAAGAGGCATGGGTATTCTTAAAAACTTCAATGTGACACGTCAAATCCAGGCATAACATCTGGGCCGGGTTTGGGGTGTCACAAGAAATGTGTTTTATGGTATAATTTGTGTGGTAGTTGAGTATATCGTTGATGGTGCCTTGGTTATTTAGGTACAATTTGAAATGGTAATTAATGTACATGTTTTAAAATGGTTTGGTTTGATCTTTTGAGGCTAATTTAATTACCGAATATAGGGATAATTGATTTTTTGTGTTTATGTGCTTTGGGGAATGATATTTAGAATGCGAATTGGTGTACTTAAAATTTTTGTTTATGTTCAAAAATTGTTTAACGTGTCTATGGTGTAATGCACATAGGTTGGTAATGTTTACAAATGTATTTGGTCTTATAACGAAGCTTAATTATGTTTTATATTTGTATGCCTAAAAAGGTCTGTGAAATGCTTAACCTAAGTAAATGTGCACATATGCATAACATACAAATTGCTATTTTTATATATTAGTTAATGAATTGGGTTAACCATGATTTGCTATTTGTATTTAGAAATGGCTTTCGTTTTAGAGTGTTATGCACATGTATATATCTTACAAAATGATATATTTGATATTTAGTTAAAGACATGGATTGATATGACTTACTATGCATATGTGCATAGTTTATAAAATAGTATGGCTAGAAGTTTGCTAATGAAATAAATATATGCAATGGATGATTTGACATAAGCTTAGTATATATGATGTATTATTATAAGCTTGAATATATTATAAATATTCGAATGGTATGAATATGATAGTAAATAGGTTCAAACAATTGGATTGTAAAGCATGCAATATTTTATTGATGTATGATAGTTTGGTTCTAACTTTTAAATAGGTTAAGAGTATCGATTGGTTGAATTTCAAAGTATGATTTATAACGTAAAAATTGATACGTGAAAAGTGATAAATGACTGTGCTAAACTGTGTTTTGTTCAGTAATTCCTCGTAACCTTAATCCGACGACAGATAAGGGTTAGGGGTGTTACATTTGATTAGTATCAGAGCTACAGTTTAGTCAGTTCTAGGACTAACGTAGCGCGTGTTAGTCTAGCTATATATGCTATATTTATGAACTGTGATAGTGTGATGATTTCTGACAATTGAAAATGTGTTTTCATAGAGTAAATGGATCTCGATCAAGCCGTAGCTGATGATGTGGAAAGGAATGCACCTGATCCCGCTCAAAGGGTAGTGCAATCTGATTCTAGACTTGTTTCGAGTAGCCACGAGGGAGAGGCTAAACAAGCCTTCTTCCAAATGACGAACGAATGGTTCACACAGTATATACGGATAAATCCGGCTGCTCAACAACCTTCTCCCCTGCCTAATCCTCCCCAGATACCTATAATACCTCTGGTTACTGATCTGATGCGATTAATAAGCCTCAAGTTGATAAAATTAAAAAATATAGAGCCGAAGAGTTCAGGGCTACTGTAGATGATGATGCTGAACAAGCCGAGTTTTGGCTTGATAATACTATTCGTGTGTTTGATGAGCTATCATGTACCCCTGTGAATGTCTCAAATGTGTTGTATCTTTACTACGAGATACCTCGTATTACTGGTGGAATACATTAGTATTGGTTGTTCCAAAAGAATGGGTTACTTAAGAGTTCTTTCAGACTGAATTCTGAAAGAAATATATCAGTCAGCGGTTTATTGATAAAAAACACAAAGAATTTCTCAAGTTAAAACAGGGTCGCATGACAGTGACAGAATATGAACAGGAATTTGTGAGACTTAGCAGATATGCTCAGGAATGTGTTTCAACTAAAGCTATAATGTGTAAAAGATTTGAAGACGGGTTGAATGAAAACATCAAGTCGTTAGTTGGGATTTTAGAAATAAAAGAGTTCGTGGTACTAGTCAAGTGAGCATGCAAAGCTGAAGAGCTTAAGAAAGAGAAGAGAAAAGAAAAGCTAACCTTGAAGCTAGAGATTCACGAAAAGATCATTGAGTAAGTCATTTCAGTCGCCATCAAAGAAATTTTGATATGATTTTAGCCGTTCAAAAGCTATTGTAGGTTGTTCTAGACGAGATCGAGACAGACCACCTATGAGTTCAAAAGCCACCTCGATTGCTAGTGTTGGTAACATCTGACCGAACTGACCCGAGTGCAGACATTATGGTAAATGCCACCCTGGTGATTGTAGATTGAATGATCAGTCTTGTTTTAAATGTGGATCATTCGATCACTTCATTCATGAATGCCCTGAGTCAGTTGAGCAAAACACAGTGCAGAATACGAGACCGAGTAACACGCCAGCTGGAGGTAAAGCACTCAAAAACACGGGTAATGTAAGTGGTAGCCAGAGAATGACTAAAGACAAGGCTGTTAGATCTGAAGCCCACGCACTTTCCAGAGCTTATGCCATCCGTGCTCCTAAAGAAGCTTCATCTCCTGATGTTATTACAGGTACTTTCACTCTTTATGATACTAGTGTTGTTGCATTGATTGATCCTGGATCAACTCATTCTTATGTATGTGAAACTTTAGTATCCAGTAAGACTTTGCCTGTAGAGTCTACTGAATTTGTGATTACAGTATCGAACCCCTTAGGCAGATGTGTCTTGGTTGATAAAGTACGCAAGAACTGCCCGTTGATGATTTGAGATTCCTATTTTTCGGCCAATCTGATGTTGTTTCCATTCGACAAATTTGATATAATTTTGGGTATGGATTGGTTAACACTGCATGATGAGATAGTGAACTGCAAATGAAAGACGATTGATCTGAGATGTCAGAATGATGAGATAATTCAGATTGAGTCTAATGATTTAAATGGTTTACCGGCAGTGATTTCTTCGATGTTAGCTCATAAAGGGTTGTGAAGCCTACTTTGCTTATGTGCTCGACTCTAAAGTGACTGAAAAGATGATTGAATCAATACCAGTTGTGTGTGAATATCTGAAGGTGTTTCCTGAAGAGTTACTGGGTTTACCACCGATGAGGGAAGTTGAATTTTGTATTGATTTAGTGCTGGGAACAACTCCAATATCGATAGCTCCATATAGAATGGCACCGATCAAATTAAAAGAATTGAAAGCTTAGTTGTAAGAGTTTACAGATTGAGGTTTCGCGCGATTGAGTTATTCTCCCTGGGGTGCATCAGTGTTGTTTGTGAAAAAGAAAGACGGAACTATGAGAATGTGCATCGATTATCGACAGCTCAATAAAGTGACTATCAAGAATAAATATCCTCTGCCACGTATAGATAATTTTTCGATCAACTGAAAGGAGCTACAGTGTTTTCTAAGATAGATTTGAGATTGGGTTACTATCAGCTGCAAGTTAAAGACTCCGATGTGCCGAAAACTGCTTTCTGAATGAGATACGGGTATTATGAGTTTTTAGTTATGCCTTTCGGATTAAAGAATACACCTGTTATTTTTATGGATCTAATGAATCGGATCTTCAGACTGTATCTGGATCGATTTGTGGTTGTGTTTATAGATGACATCTTAATTTATTCCCATAATGAATCCGAGCATACTGAACATTTGAGAATAGTGCTACAAACTTTGTGTGATAAGCAGTTGTTTGCGAAGTTCAGTAAATGTGAATTCTGGTTGCGCGAAGTAGGTTTTCTGGGGCATGTTGTGTTAGCATCGGGTATTCGAGTGGATCCGAGCAAGATTTTGACGATATTAGATTGGAAGCCTTCGAGAAATGTATCCGAAGTCCGAAGCTGTCTGGGACTTCCTGGTTATTACAAATGATTCATAAAAGGTTTCTCTATGATTATAACCTCAATGACGAGACTGCTACAGAAAGATGTTAAGTTCAAGTGGCCGGACATGTGTCAGAAAATTTTTGATCAGCTGAAAGCTTTATTGACCGAAGCTCCAGTGTTAGTTCAGCCAAATCGGGTAAAGAATTCATAATCTATAGTGATGCATCGTTGAATGGTCTGGGCTGTGTTTTGATGCAGGAAGGTAAAGTTATAGCTTATACCTCGAGACAATTAAAGCCGCATGAAAAGAATTACCCGACGCACGATTTGGAATTAGCAGCTATCATGTTAGTGTTGAAGGTTTGCCACCACTATCTGTTCAGTGAGAAATTTCATGTGTTTTCTGATCACAAAAGCTTAAAATATTTGATGACTCAGAAATATTTCAATTTGCGAAAGCGGAGATGGTTGGAATTGTTGAAAGATTATGAGCTAGTGATTGACTACCATCCGGGAAAGGATAATGTTGTGGCTGACACTTTAAGTCAAAAATCTTTGTTTGCACTAAGTGCGATGAATACTCAGATGGTCCTATCTGATGACGGCTCGATTATAGCTGAGTTGAAAGCAAGACCATTATTTATACAGCAGATTTGCAAAGCTCACAAAGTTGATAATGAAATGGTAGCAAAACGAGCTCAATGTGATTTGAACCCTGATTCAGAATTTCAAATTGATGCTGATGATTGTTTAAGATTCAGAAGTCGAATATGTGTTCCCAGAAACTCAGAGTTAATTCGAATGATTTTGAATGAAGCACATAGTAGTTGTTTGTCTGTTCATCCAGGAAGCACAGAAATGTATAATGATCTAAAACAGCTTTACTAGTGGCCTGCTATGAAGCGTGATATCTCTGAATATGTTTCGAATTGTTTAATCTGTCAGCAAGCCAAATCTGAGCATCAAGTATTGTCTGGGTTACTGCAGCCGATTATGATTCCCGAGTGGAAATGGGATAGAATTACAATAGATATTGTATCGGGTTTGCCTTTGTCACCGAGTAAGAAAGATGCAATCTGGGTAGTTGTTAATAGACTAACTAAATCGACTTATTTCATTCCGGTTTGCATGGATTATTCACTTGATAAACTTGCTGAGTTGTACATTTCTTAGGTTGTGAGACTATAAGGAGTACCTATGTCTATTGTTTTGGATAGAGATCCAAGATTCACATCGCGTTTCTGGAAGAAATTGCAGAATGCACTGGGTACAAAATTACAATTTAGTACTGCTTATGATCCGCAAAAAGATGGTCAATCCGAGTAGATTATTCAGATACTCGAGGATATGTTGAGTGTTCATTCTTGAGTTTAAAGGTACGTGGGAACGATACTTGCCATTGATTGAATTTGCGTATAATAATAGCTTTCAATCGAGTATAAAAATGGCACCTTACGATGTTTTGTATGATCGCAAATGCCGAACACCTTTGTATTGGACTAAGCTCAGTGAGAATAAGATTCACGGGGTCGATTTGATTAAAGAGACTGAACAAAAAGTGAAAATGATTCGTGATAGTCTAAAAGCAGCGTCAAATCGTTAGAAATTGTACACGAACTTGGAACAGAAAGATATTGAGTTTTAGATCGAGGATAAAGTGTTTTAGAAAGTCTCTCCATGGAAGAAAATACTTATATTTGGTAGAAAAGGCAAATTGAGTCCGAGATTCATCGGGCCGTGTGAAATTATTGAGCGTATCGGGCCTATTGCTTATAGATTGTTGTTGCCACTGGAATTAGAAAAGACTCATAATGTATTTCATGTATTGATGCTTCAAAGATATCGATCTGATCCCTCGCAAGTGATTTCCCTGTCTGAGATTGAGATTCAATCCGATATGACATATGAAGAAGAACTGATCTAGATTTTGGATCGTGAGGTTAAAGGATTGAGAAATAAGAAAATTTCATTAGTAAAAGTCCTATGGCATAAACACGGGATTGAAGAAGCTACGTGGGAGCTGAGGATGCTATGAGAGAACAATACCCGAACCTTTTCACTGGTAAGATTTTCGGAGACGACAATCTCTAAGGGGGGAAGAGTTGTAACAGCCCGATTTTAGTTAAAACGGAACAGTGGTTTTAGAACCAAAAATTTGAAGTCGTAAAAGTATTTTAATATTATTTTTTGTGTTTATAGTATGTGAATTAATGTGTATGAAAGTTTTGTGTGAAAATTTTATTGTTTGTGTGCTCAATTTGATAAAAGGACTTAATCGCGTAAAATGCAAAAGTGACTTGCTATTTGTTAAAATGCTATATTGCTATGGATTTTATAATGTGGGGTCCTTATGTTGATATTTGACCATGGAATATTAGCATGGACGGTTATGGACATGAGTTATAACGTTTTCATATTATTTTATAAAGGTTAAAATAGTAATTTATGTCTTATGATGTAATTAAATAAAATAAAACATAAAAACCATGCATGTTGTTCATCTTTTGGCCGAAACTTGAGAAAGAAAAAGAGTTCTTGAGCTTTTTTGTATTCGACATTCATTTCGCTTGATTGAGATCAAGAGCGAAAGAAAACAGAATTAGATCAGGGGAAATCGAACGTGGTCGAATAGTCGTTCCTGTCCGTTCGTGTCCGTACGAGGTAAGTTCATAAGTAAATAAATGTTGTTAAATTCGAATGTATATGTATTATATGTGTCGAATTGAATTGTAAATAAATATATGTATGTGCCGAATTGAATTAAGCATTGGAGGACTTGTTACGAGCTTGAATTGATTGAATTATGACGTTCGAAAGCCCCGTTTGAACCGTAGGAATAGTATAGAATTCATATGTCATGACATTAGGACTTCTGATGTGTGATTCGTGTAAGACCATGTCTGGGACAGTGGCATCGATATGTGATAGCATGTAAGACCATATTCGGGATATGGCATTGTACGAGCTTATATGATTTTCGTGTATCCTTGTCAATTTTGAATGGTTCAATGGGCAATGTCGAGTCAAGATCGAATGTGAAATCGAGCTAAATGGTTCAAGTACGTGTGAAATTAAATGTTCATGAAAGTAAGGTAAGTGTAGTACCTGAGGTGATAATATGAATTATGTATGATAAAAGGGTGATTATATATATGTTTATGAGATTGATCATATTCGGCCAATTTGAGTTTATAATGCAAATGTTCTTTTGATGATTTATTTGCTTATGGCTTACTAAGCTTTCCAAGCTTACTTTGTGTGTTCATTCGGTGTTTTATAGATTTTGGAAGTTAGTTACGAGCTCGGGGATCGTCAAGGATCATCGTCACACTATCGACTATCATTCGGTACTTTTGAAGTTTGAAACTTTGAACATATGGCTTGTATAAGCTAGTTTAAATATGTTTAGTTTTGAATTTGTATATTTATGTAGCCATTCGAAAATGGCTTGATTACAATATTATGGCTTGTGTGAATGTGGTTATGACTTATACTTATTTTGGAGGTATGTTTCATGTTTTATATACTTGAAGTGTTTGTTTTTATGATTCAGCAATGAGTAATAAAAAGTATGATGAACAATTGGCCATGAAATTAGCTCATTTGGAAATGTGTTTAATGGTATAATTTGTGTGGTAGATGAGTATATCATTGATGGTGCATTGGTTATTTAGGTACAATTTGAAATGGTAATTAATGTACATGTTTTAAAATGGTTTGGTTTGATCTTTTGAGGCTAAATTTAATGACCGAATATAGGGATAATTGATTTGTTGTGTTTATGTGCTTTAGGGAATGGTATTTAGCATGCGAATTGGTGTACTTAAAATTTTTGTTTATGTTCAAAAATTGTTTACCGTGGCTATGGTGTAATGCACATAGGTTGGTAATGTTTACAAATGTATTTGGTCTTATAACGAAGCTTAATTATGTTTTACATTTGTATGCCTAAAAAGGTGTGTGAAAAGCTTAACCTAAGTAAATGTGCGTATATGCATAACATACGAATTGCTATTTTTATAAATTAGTTAATGAATTGGGTTAACCATGATTTGGTATTTGTATTTAGAAATGTCTTTCAATATTCGAATGGTATGAATATGATAGTAAATAGGTTCAAACAATGGGATTGTAAAGCATGCAATATTTTATTGATGTATGATAGTTTGGTTCTAACTTTTAAATAGGTTCAGAGTATTGATTGATTGAATTTCAAAGTATGATTTGTAACATAAAAATTGATACGTGAAAAGTGATAAGTGATTGTATTAAACTGTGTCTTGTTTAGTAATGCCTCGTAACCCTAATTCAGCGATGGATATGGGTTAGGGGTGTTACATCGATATCCTTTTTAATTTTTGTGGAAGTATTTTCTATGATAGCTACATCAATGATATGGATATTACAGAAAGAGTTAAAATTTGAATGGACTAACAAATGTTAGTAAAGTTTTGATCAGTTGGAAGCCTTGCTGACCTAAGCATCAGGTCTGGTTCAATCTGAATCAGGTAAGGCATATATTATCATAGTGATACATCATTGAATGGATTAGACTGTATTTTGATGAAGAAAGGTAAAGTAATGGTCTATACTTCCAGGCATATAAAACTATAGGAAAAACAATTACCTGATATATGATCTTGAATTGACAATTATTGTGTTTGCACTGAGAATTTGGTAACAGTATTTGAATGGTGAAAATATCATATATATAATGATCATAAATTTTAAAACACCCGATGGTATAGAAAGATTTGAATCTGACACAGAGTAGATGGTTTGAATTATTGAAAGACCCTAATTTGGTAATTGATTTTCATTCAGGAAAAGGAAATATAGTTGCTGATATGTTGAGTACAAAATTCTTTGTTTGCTATTATCTGATAAAAGATTAATTTTAGCTAAGCTTAAAGCTAAGTTGATGTCTCTACAACAAATCTGTGAAGCCCAGAAAAGGGATAATGAGTTGTAAGATGAACAAGTACTGAACGAAATGATTATTGAATTAGGATGATTGTCTGTTTTTTTTAGATAGATTCTGTGTATTGAAGAATTTGGAACTTTTATAGAAAATTTTACATGAATGATCACAGTGATATTATGTTTGTTTATCTAGGAAATGATAAAATGCACAACGATTTGAAAAAAAAAGATGTACTAAAAGCCCGGAATGAAATGTGGTATTTCTAAATATATATTTAAATGTTGGATGTATCATCAAGATAGAGATGATACTTTCAAGATGGTTATAGTCAATGAAAATACCGAAATGGAAATGGGACAAAGTTACTATGAATTTTATATCATGATTCTCCCTATCTATGAAAAGAAAGATACTATTTGAGTAATTGTTGATTGTTTGACGAAGCCTATACATTTTATCCTGGCATGAGCGGATTTCTCACTTGATAGATTGCTTGAATTATCTGTTTTTGGGATTGTCAGATCATATGATGTGCTAGTTTCCGCTATTTTCGATAAAGATCCACAGTTTAAATTCCAATTCTGAAAAAAGTTACAAGAAACCATTGATATACGGTTACATTTTAGTATTGTATTTCATTCTCAGATGGATGATGTAATAGCTCATTTTTCAGTGAAATCAGAACTGTGGTTTCGGGACCACAAATCTAACCCAAAAATAAAATTTATTTTTATTTTATTAGATAGTCCATATTATAATAGACATGTCATTTGAAAATTTTAACACGAAAATTTTATTAATTAAGTGTTTAATTACAAGAAGGACTAAATCACATAAAATGCGAAAGTTAAATTCTAGTAGCTATAAGGATTAAATAGCTGTGGAATTCAAATCTAGAGGTCTTTATATGGTAATTAGACCATTAAAGAAAAGTATGTAAATTTTTGGTGACTCGTCCATGGAAAAATTAAAAAAGAGTGGGGACTAAATTGAAAATTGAAATAATTTAATTAATTAAAAGATGATAAAAAGAAATATCATCCTATTTTTGTTATCTTCAACCCATAATTATATGGAAACCCTAGGAGAGAGAGAAGAACCTTTCAAGGCTTAATTGGATGAGTTTCCTTGTCCCGTTTTTAGTAATTTTGATATTTTTGAAACTGGGATAGCTTAAGCTATCTATTTGGGGGATTAATTTGAAAAGTTATCAAAGTATGGAAAATGTGTCATGGATGTATATGCTGAAAATTAGAAATTTATGGTAGAAAATGAAAAGTTGTTGATAGATAAACAACTTTTACAAAGTGATTTTTGATGAAAACATGATTTAGAGACTAAAATGTAAACTTGTGAAATTGAAGAAAAATTCTGAATTTTTATGAATACATGTACTGTAAATTTTGTAATGAGATTTTGATTAGGCTTGGAATAGTGAGTAAATTGCACAAGTTTCATTTTTCGAGCCTAGGGACGAAATTGTAATTTATGGAAAAGTTAGGGGCAAAATGGTAATTTTTCCTAGGACATAAATTGAGTCCAAATAAATATGAAATATGTGAAATTGATGATTAAAGCTATTTATATAGATCCGGACAACACAAATTTTAGGTTAGACCGAGGAAAAGAAAGGGTTTTAGATTAGTAGATTTTATACGCGAACAAGTGTCGAGGTAAGTTCGTGTAACTTAATCAAGCATGTAAATATGTTTAATTGAATGTTGTGTTTGTATGGAATGCGACTTATAATGATGTACATTATTTGAATGCTATAATGAAAATTTTAATATATGCCTGAAATGGTGAAAAAGGGTTAAGTCCCGATTGAATATTGAATTCCAATGAATATATGTGCTTTCCCGAAATGAATAAGGTCCTGCATTTGTTGCGAATAGGATTTAGCTCAGACGAGTAATCCTATTGACCTTGTTATAGAAGGATTTAGCCAGGATGGGTAATCCGTATATAATACCTCTCGAGTATACATTATGATTAGAGTTTAGCTTGGACTGGTAATCCTAATTGAGCTCTTCTGAGCATACGTTATATAAAGGATTTAGCCTGGACTGGTAATCTTGTTATACGATATGTGGCTTGAGAGTGTGTTCCTTGGTTAAGTGCCCTAATGGGTACCCTTGAATAAGAATTGATAAATTATTAATCGTACATCTCGAGTGTACTACTTGAGCATCTATCGGAATTTCAATGATTCAACGGACAAAACTCTTGGCATGATGATGGAATTATGAGTTGAAATGATAATATCTTGAAAGAATATTACATGATGAGCTCATCTATGTTTACTTGATTGTTATGAAGATTTTGTTGACTAACATGTTTACTTGATTGTTATGAAGATTTTGGTGACTAACATGTTTGATTGAATGCATGTGTTTAGGCAATATTGTTAATAGATGGTAAACACGATATTGTATGCTTAAACTTAATAAACTGGATTGGTAAGTTTAGTTTCTGTTATACAAACTTACTAATCATGTAATGCTTACTCCATTTTTATTTTCCCTTGTTTTATAGTGCTCAGAAGCTCGCGAAGGTTAGAGATCATTGGAGCATCATCACACTATCATCTACCTTATTTTGGGTATACTTAGTAAAATCATTTTGGTATAATGGCATGTATAGGAAAACTTGACTATTAGTGTCTTGAAAATGATGTTTGTAATCTAGCCATTGGAATGGCTAGTAATGCATATTTTGATAAACTTGTATGTCATGCTATGGTAGCTAAATATATGTTAAGTGGTTGTTCAAATTTTGCCTAACATATGGAATATACCAAGGTAAGATTATAAACATATATGCATGTAATGATATGCCTTGTTGAATGATGGAATTCGCTTAAATTGAATGCTTGAATTGGTTGCTATTTGGATATGTGTTTTAGTGCAGGAAAATGGTAAATTTGGGTGAAAAATGAGGCTAGGAAATGGCTTTATTTTGTCCACACGGGTAGACACACGGGCGTGTGTCTAGACCGTGTGTGACACACGGCCTTGTAACATGGGTGTGTGGTTAGGCCATGTGTCCCCTGCAACTTAAGTTTGAGAAACAGAATGCTCAGAATTGAGCACACGGGCAGAGACACGGGTGTGTGTTTCAGCCGTGTGTACTACACGGGCTAGAACACGGGCGTGTGTCTTGGCCGTGTGAAACCTGCACCTAATTTCGAAAAGAATTAATTAACCATAGGGCCTAGCACGCGGGCGTGTGGCATGGCTGTGTGCACAAGTTAGAGAGTTACACGGGGTCGAACACGGCCTATAACATGGGCGTGTTCCAGGGTCACATGGGCGTATCCCTTGGACCACATGGGCGTGTGAACCCTGCACCTTGGAAAATTTTTGTAATTTAGCAAAAAATTCTTAGAGTTCCAGATTAAGTCCCGACTCAATTCTAGTGCTCGTATTAGGCCTCGAGGGTCCAATTAGGGGATGTTTTGAATGATCTCGATTTATGAATAGTAATTTACAGAAATTATTTGTAAAATGTTCTGAAAGTTTTGGTAATGCTTCAAAACCCTATTACGATGACGGATACGGGTTAGGGTGTTACAAATGATCAATCTGAACATATGATTTAGATTTTTGAAGATATGTTTCGGTGTTGTACTTTAGAATTCAAAGGCAATTGAAAAGAGAAATATTTTCCGTTAGTTGAATTCATATATAATAACAGTTAACAGTCAAGTATAAAATTTTATCGTATGAGGTTTTATATGGTCACAAGTGTAAAACTTCGATGTTTGGACTGAGTTCAGTGAGAAAAGATACATGCAATTGGTTTGATTCTTTGAAACCAAAGAAAAATGAAAATGATCTGAGATAATTTAAAAGCTGTAACACCCTTAACCCGAATCCGTTGCCAGAATGGGGTTACAAGGCATTACCAAATAATTCACAGCTTAAGAGAGAGAGAGAGAGTCAATCATAACTATACATTTTTTTTAAGAAATTAAGCTCAACTAAATAAAACATATTTGCATCTCCTTTTTAACATTCAAATATCTAATTTTAAATTAAATACTATCATGGAAAATCATATGTACAAATATAATAACATTTGAACTCTTATACCAATTCATGCCATTAAATCAATACAATTTTTGGCAATATCAAAATGATTATAAATCATTATATGAACAAAATATACAAAATAAGTTACAACTCAGTCACATACCATAATTTATTTATAACTTGGTCTTACACAACTAATTACATAATATCATAATCCCTCTAAATTATTATCTTACAACTGTGAACTTATACTAAACACTATATACATATAAATAGCATTCACATTATTAGCTAATGCTTTATACATGTCAACTCAAAATACATTCATCCTTTACACTTTTACCAAAACACAAGATTAAAAAAAAAACACAACACATATATATGTATATTTCTTGAGATCACGTACATTCATATATCAATATTACATTATGTACCAAAATATAATAATATGGGCAAGTACCAAATCACAAGTCAGTATTCACCTTATCTAAAATTTCAACATGTAACACCTTAATAAACTTAACAACAAAATTTTACATATATATTATATCATAGCACGAATCATAGTTGAATCAATCAAATACACTTATGAATATATATACCATAGCCGATTTTTCAACCACATAAATATATGTATACCAAAATCATCAACCAGTTCCAAAGCGAACATCACATGATAGCAATAGCCGAATACCAAATTCACAAGTACCTTTATCCATACATAACCTTAGCCAAACCATACTCATATATAGATAAAGTCATCAACCACTCCAAGCATATAATACCTACCACAATTACAATGCATTAATAGCACATAACATTATAACCAAGATGTACATAAACTATAAGCATCATAACCAAATTCAAACATAAAGTTAAGCCATTTTCGCATGGCTTAGATTACACATAACCAAAAATCCAACATTACAAAACATAATCTAGCCTATACTTGCCATAATTCGAGTTCAACTTATAAAGGTACCAAAAGCAGTCGATAGTGTAATTGACTTTGCTGACAATCCCCGAGCTCGTAACTTGAATCCAAAAATCTATAAAACAAAGACGCACATATACACAGAGTAAGCTTTTATAGCTCAGTAAGTCATAAGCAAATAAACAACCTAATAATATAATCAGCTCAATTTAAACTAAACCGAATTACATTATCATTTAACTCCAAAGCCATAATGTCTTTATACAACCTATTATACCTATACTCATATACCTAAACTCAAAAAAAAATCATAATATAGTATCATGAACTAGTACTACTTATTTGGCCGAACATACATGGTCATATTTACACATATCCAAGAATCAATTCCATAATATTCACATCATTTTTTCCATAAGGCCGAATATACATACCATAGTCATAAATATCATTCATTTGCATCACACATGTTTTGTAACAAGTAATCAAGTCACATACTTACCTTATTCAAAGTAAACAATAAGCCAATTCATACCTGGCCATTTAGCTCGTTATACACATTCGGTTAAAACTAATAATCACACATATCATACAATGCAAATGTCCCAGACGTGTTCTTACATGTAGTCACATATCGATGTCACTGTCCCAGACAGGGTCTTACTCGCCCACATATATCGGAGTCACATATCAATGCCATGGTCTTACTCGCACACATATATCAAAATCCTATGTCATGACATATGTATCCTAACTATTCATAAGGTTCATACGGGACTTCCGGACGTCGTAACTCGATCGAAACAAATGCATGAACAAGGTTGCCACGCTTATACACATTCGGTAATAGCATATATAAATTCATATATTTTGTTTCAACATATATACTTTGTATTTAATTCAAATTAAGTACGTCTATTTGCTTATAAACTTACGTCGGACGATATAAAACGGAATGGGACAGCTAGTCGACAACTTCGTTTTCCCTCGATCCAAATCCGATTTCTTTGGTTCTTGATCTAAACATATTCAAATTAAGCTCATTCAAACATATTTTCATTCAATTTAGTCCAAAAACACATAAATGGACAAATTACCAATTTACCCCTAATATTTACACTTTTTACAATTTAGTCCCTATTGCACAAAACACAAAACATGCGGCCGAATGTTACCCATATTCCTACAAGTCCATATATTTCATTTTTTCCCATTTTAGTCCCTCAAATTATAATTTTTGCAATTTAGTCTTAATTACTCAAAATCATGAAAAACTCCAATACAAAACATGTTAATCTAAAACATACCTTTCATATTTCATCATCAAACAACAAAAATCACAAGTTTTCAACAATGGCACAACTCAAAATATTCATCAAAATTAAAAATTCAAGCATGGGTCTTGAAGTAACTTAGCAACGATCTCAAAAACGTAAAAATTATCAAAAATCAAGCTAAACACATACCTTGATTAAGCTTAAAAGATGGCCGAACCCTAGCTTCTTTTATTTCTTTTCTTATTTTGTTATTCTGGCAAGAATAAGACATATGAAAGCTTGTTTTTAATTATGGTATATTATAACATATAATAACATTTTACTTAATTACTTATTTAACCTTATATTATTAAATTATAAAACCATTATAACCATAACCATTACCGTCCACTTTAATTACCAATGGGCTAATTGCAACATAAAGCCTTCACATTAAAAGAACAACCACTATTCGGCCCTTTTAAAAATAACTACCAAATTTTCATTTTACGCGATTAAGTTCTTTTATTAAATCAGACACTCAAACGACAAAATTAAATCACGAAAATTTCACACACACAAATTCATACATAATAAACACAGAAAATAATTTTTAAAATATTTTTCTAACTAGGGTCTAAATCGAGCTGTTACAAAAGCAGTATTTGGTCATCAAAAATTCGACATGGATTTAAAATGAAAAGAAATAGAGTTTCATATTGGTGATAAAATATTTTTGAAAGTTTTTCCATGGAATAAAGTTCCCCGATTTGGTCGTAAAGGCAAATCGAGTCTGTGGTTTATCGGGTCATATAAGTTTACTGAAAAGAATTGGACCCGTTGCATGTTGATAGGTATTATTATTATCAGAGTTCTACATAATTCACAATGTTTTTATGAGTATACGTGTTATGATAATATCGAGAAGACTCATCATCTGTTATTGCTTTGATAAATGTTAAATTCTGCCTAACATGACTTACAGTGAGAGATTGATTGAAATTCTGGCACTTGAAGAGAAAAACTAATAAATAAAAAGGTAGCTTTAGTAAAAATTTTCTGACAATGACTTGATATAGAGGGAGCTGCCTAAGAATTAGAGGAAACTATGAGAAGGTAATATCTGAATCTCTTTACTGGTAAAATTTTAGAGGACTAAGGGAGAGTTGTAACAGCCCAATTTCAGTGAAATCGAAGCAATGATTTCGGGACCACAAATCTGAGCCAAAAAATAAGTTTTATTTTAATTTTATTTTAATTTTATTTTATGTCTTGTAATATGATAGAAATGTCATCTGAAAATTTTGATAAGAAATTTTTACCAATTATGTGTTTAATTACAGGAAGGACCAAATCGCATAAAATGAAAAAGTTGAATTCTAGTAGTTAGAAGGATCAAATAGCTATGGAATTCAAAACTTAAGGTCCTTATATGGTAATTAGACCATTAATAAAAATTTAGTAGATATTTTTGGATGATTCATCCATGGAAAATTAGAAAAAGGCTAAGGACTAAATTGGAAATCAAAATTATTAAAGATGATAAATTAATTAAATAGAAATAAAAATAATTTTTATCATCTTATTCCCTAAAATATTCCATGGAAACCCTAGGAGAGAGAGAGAAAAGACTTTCTTGGCCAAATTGGGTAAGTTTTCTTGTCTTGTTTTAGTAATTTTGATATTTTTGAAATCGGGATAGCTTAATCTATCAGGTCATAGATGTATATACTAAAAATTAGAAATTTATGGTAGAAAATGAAAGGTTATTGATAGATAAACAACTTTTACAAAGTGATTTTTGATAAAAACATGATTTAGGGACTAAAATGTAAATTTTTGAAAAATAAAGAAAAATTCTGAATTTTATAGAATATATGTGCTATAAATTTTAAGGTGAAATTTTGGTTAGGCTTGGAATAAGGAGTAAATTGCTTAAATTTCATTTTCCGAGCCTAGGGACGAAATGGGAATTTATGAAAAAGTTAGGGGCAAAATGGTAATTTTGCCTAGGATATAAATTGAGTTCACTTGAATATGAAATGTGATAAATTGATGTAAAATTTACTCGTATAGATCCAAATAGACCAAATTCAGAGCTAGAACGAGGAAAAGAGGAAAATATCAGATTAGTAGATTTTACGTGCAGGAACATTTGTTGAGGTAAGTTCGTGTAACTAATTTGTGTATGTTTATATGTTTGAATTAAATGTTGCATTCTGAATTGTATAAATATCATATATATATATATATGTGTGTGTGTGTGTGTGTGTGTGACATTGAAATTGTATCTGACAAAGCCCGATCAACGATAATGCCCGAAAAATGATAAATGATAAAAAATGTTACTTTTATGCTTGAAATGAATGTGGAATGTGTTTATTTGAATTATATGAATGTTATGGATGTATGAAATAATCACATGCCCGATAATGCTTGAAAAATGTTTAAATCTCGGTTGAATAAATGGAAAATCGATGGATATGTGATTTCCCGAAATGAATGAGGTCCAGTATTTGTTACTGATGGGATTTAGCTCAGATGAGTAATCTTGTAACACCCTAAACCCGGCCCAGACGTTACGGCCGAATCTAGCGTGTCACGTTGAAGCGTTACTGAAAAAATCATGTTTTATCTAAAATCTTTCTTAGCGTTTAGAGAGTATTTTCGTTCTAGGTTAAAGTGAATGGAAGCTGTGCACCAAGTAGGATGCCAGAAAAAAGGAGGTGAGTCTAATAGACTGATTAAGTACCAAGCTCTCCACGGATCCACTCCTAGACATGCACACAACCATTGCCACACATTAACCGAGTGTTTGTTCATGGAAATCGATTCGTTTAAAACCCTTATGAAAGGTTATTAATCTTGAAAACATTTTCATTATGGAAGCTTTGCCATGTTATCGTGATATTTTGAAACAAGTAATCTTTTTAAAACGCGCCTAGAGCTACTCAACTTCAAACAATTAAATCAATATCATGCCCAAGCTAACAAAACATATTAAAAGCAATTAAAAGTAATTAAAGCGGCCTTATTACAACTTAAACCCAAAGTAATTAAAGTAAATAAAACTAATCAAGTCATAAAAAGAGAATTTAGCTTGCAGAACAGATGGCCACTCAGAATCCCTCACAGCTCCAATTCCACTATGGTTGAGGGTTACCTACATGGATAAAATTAAAGGGGTGAGTTTGGTAATCTCAGTGTGTAAAATAACCCAACCATAGTCCAGATCAGTTCAAACCACAGAAACAGATTAAGTTGGGCCTTAGCCCTATACAGAATTCAGAATGAAGCCCTTAGGCCCATAACATAAACAGAACAGATATATCATGTATGCAGAAAACCCAACCCATATCCATCCGTATACACCCCCGTGCCAACCTTACACCATGTGGGGAGACTACTCGACCCACCCATCCGCTACACGTCACAAGTTTGCAGCATGGCTGCCAGAACAGATAATGTGACAGAGTCACCAGATACTGATATTTGTGGCAGTGCCACCAGAACAGATATTTGTGGCAGAGCCACCAGAACGCTTCCTCCATCATATAACCATATCCCATGCAACAGATCTACATGTTATGACATGCAGCAAACAGAATCAGAATATGCATTTCAGTCAAAATTAACCCTAGGGGTATAACGGTAATTTTCATACTTAGGGGTGTTTTAGTAAATTCAACTATTTTAGGGTTTACTTACATATTACAATCATTAATGCATTAACAGAAACACTTACTGAGCGTTTTTACCGAATTGGGCCCGTTGGCCAATTAACCCATTTTCGGCCCATTAGCCCAAATATACTGAAGTGCATGAATTTGCACACTCTGCAATCATACCACTTGTGATTACCAAAATTAACAAACAAACCACCTCACGAGCATTCGCACGCTCGTAAGTCCACAAAATGCCGACTTTTCGGCATTTCGACTTTTCAGCTTTTGTCAATCTCGTCTATGAGTGAGTGTCATTTACACACCTGATTTGTAACGGTACACTGGCGAGATCCACTCACGAGTTTCCTACAATCGAGTTACTAAACATCAGTCTACATACCGAAAACAAACTACGTACTATTTCCCCCTTACCATATTCGGCCAACATTCCCTTAGCCCCTTCTTACCTTTTTGCCGAAATATAGATTAGATCTAGAGATCCAATCCGAATCAGTCTTCAAACCCTTCACTGCACCCTCCCTTGTCCACGCTAACGCTTACACAATGAAAAAAGAAAGAGCCACCAACGCCCTTAGTCAAACGCTAGCCACCTTTAAGGGGTTTCGGCTTTCATCTTAAATCATAAATAATTAACGGAAGTTGTTTAAAAAACTTACCAATCGTTGTTCGGCCCAGAAAAGTGCTCCTATCTATGATCTTAACTCCAATCCACCGTAGTTACGAGAAGAAGCAGATTCAAGTAGCCAAAGGTTCGGTTTCCTATACTACAGGTATGAGGGTTTCGGCTTTTTAAGAAAGAAAATAATAGAGGTTCGGCTATGATAAGATTCGACTATGGAGAAATAATGAAGAAAGGAAAATAAGGGAAGAGACAGAGAGAAAAGAGTATGGGTTCGGCGATGGAGAAAAGAAAAAATGAAAGAAAAGAAAAGGTGAGAAGGGAAGTAGTATTCGGTTATAGAGAAAATAGCACAGTGAGGGCTTCCAAGTTCGGCTATTAGCAGAATGAAAGGGAAAGAATAAGAAACCCTAAGCCAAACCTATTTTGGCAAGCCAAAAGAAGAAAAGAAGGAAAAAGAATTGCCAGGGACGGCACCACACTTCCCAAATGCCGAAATCCCCCCTTCAAAGACCTAGCCGAAACTCCCTATACTAGAGACCCTTGGCCGGCCAACTCTTGCTTCTCAAGAGTCCAACATTCGGCTAAAACCACCCTCCTTGATCAGCTCCTAAATCTTCTCCCTTATCTCTTCCTTACTCAATCTCCTTACCAGTTCAACCTCTCCCTAGCAGAGTTCCCCTTGAGTTCCATCACATCCCCTTTTTGTTCACAAAAAAGTAATACCTCAAATTGCTTGCCTTGTGACTCGAACCTTAGCTCCCCCTAAAGATCTACACGCCACTCCCTCAAACACTTATGTGGCATCACATGCCACTCTGCCACAGGTCTCTTGTGCCCTATTTTACCTTCTTTAATTTAAAAGCCCACAACGCCAGAAACCTCTCTCTCTAAAATTGGGAATTCAGAAATTACCTCAAATTGGATTTACTCTTGGGCCTTTTAAAAGCCCACTAACATACTCAGACCCAAAACAGACAGTTAAAACACATAATTTCTAAAATTTATTAAAAATTACAGAAATCCCGAAAATTGGGGGCGTTACAAATCTTATTGACCTCATTATAGAAAAGGTTTAGCTCAGACGGGTTATCCTAATATAAGTCCTCTCGGGCATATGTTATGGATTGGATTTAGCCCGAACTTGTAATCCAGATCAAGTTCCTTAGGGTATATGTCATAAAAAAAATTTAGCCTAGACTAGTAATCCTGTTGTATACATGTGTGGCTCGAGAGTGTACTCTCTAAAATTGTACCTTATAGGTAACATCGAATATGAGTTGACAGATCCTGATTTGTACACCTTGAGTGTACTACCTGTGTATACATCGATATTTCAAATAAAATTCAACAGGTGACAATCCAGACATGAGAAGATATGAATAATAAGATGAGTTATTACATGTAGTTGTCTAAAATACAAGAAAATAATGATAGATGACAAGTGACATATGAAAGTATGAGATGATGATATTTGTATATGGAAATTATTTAATGAGAATGTTCATCATTGATTATAGACTTGTACACCTTGAGTGTACTACTACTCGTGTGACCTTGATATTTTGAATGATATGAGTAAAGTTCTGACATGAAATAATCTAAACTCGAGATGAACTATTATGAAATTATACTTATAATATAAAGAGATGATTTATACATGTTAAATGTATACATGTTATGGAAAGCATATGTTCATGGAAACTTGATTGTTATTGAGCCCATATATGTTTTGATGCTATTACGGAATATATGACTAACAAGGGCAATGAGGATATGTGTAGGGCTTGAGGTCAAATTGATTGAATATGCCTTACATAGTTACCTCAAAATAAAATGAATGGTAAGTTAAGTACCATGTTATACGAACTTTCTAAGCATTTTATGCTTACTTAGTTTTATTTCCCTATTTTAGAGTAAATCGGAAGCTCATTGGATTGGAAGCTTAGCAGAGATCACTCACACTATCCATTAGCCCATGTCGGTACAATATAGTAAAGTAATTATGGTTACAATGGCATGTATAGGTTATATTGGTCATATTGGCACGTAAATATAAATGATTATTGTAATCTAGTCATTGGAATAGGTAGAGATGATTAGGTTTTGGTACATATATATGTATTTAAGTTTATTTTATGGAAATAACATAAGTGTTTATTATTGATTGATTGAGAAAGGTTAAAATAACTATGCTTATAAAAGGTAAGATTAAAAGCATGAGTGCATGTAACAATATATCATATCAGATGTTATAAATTGCTTGAATTCAATGCTTGGATTGGTTGGTGTTTGGATGTAAGTTTGGTGCAGGAATTTGGTATGATTTTGGGTGAGAAATGAAGCTAGGAATAGATTTATTTTGTCCACACGGGCAGACACACGAACGTGTGTCTATACCGTGTATGACACACGACCTGGTACATAGATGTGTAGTTAGGTCGTGTGTCCCCTGTACCTTAAATTCGAGAAAACAGAATGCTCAGAATTGAGCACACGGGTGGAGCCACGGGTGGAGCCACGGGCGGAGCCACGGGCAGAGCCACGGGCGTGTGTCTCAGCCGTGTGTGCTACACGACCTAGCAGACGGGCTTGTGCCACGACCATGTACATAAGTTAGAGAGTTACATGGGGTCGAACATGGCCTGTAGCACGGGCATGTCCCTTGGACCACACGAGCGTGTGTGTAACATCCCAAATTAGGGCCTAGTCAGAACAGTGGTTTCGAGACCAAAAATCCTAGATAAAAATAATTATTATATGATTCTTATGAGGTTTGTGATATGAATGCATGCTTAAGTGAATGTTTCATGAAGAAATTCTATGCATAAAATGTCTAATTGAATTTTAGGGACCAAATTGAATAAGATACAAAACTTGCATTCTAGAAGCTTTAAGCATGAAATTGCTTTATATTATGAATTAAAGGGTCCTAATTAGCAATTTGACCAATTTCTATAATTTTGGACAAAAATGGACATGCATAGGAAAAATTTAAAAGAAAGACCCTAAGGGCATTTTGGTCATTTGGTAATTAAAAGAATAAAAAGGGAAAATCAAAGAAAAAATGTGTCATATTCTCCAAGTGCTAGCGGAATTTCTCAATAGCCATAGCTAGGGTTTTGTTCAACATTTCCAAGATTGATTGTAAGTGCTCCCTAGCCCCGTTTTTAATGTTCTTTGTATTTTTTGAAGTCTTTAAAGCATGATCTACCCATTTCTAGCTATATTTTGATCTAGGATTCATGTATGAAATTTTACCATGTGTAACATGAATGTTTGATGAATGATAAACATCTTTTACTAGGTGATTTTTAGTGAAAACACCTAAAAGGGGGACTTGTTTGTAAAAGTGTAAAAGTGGGTAGTAAATGTGAAATAAAGGAAAATTTAGGCTATTATGAGCATGGTATAGGTTCGGCTAGGCTTGGGTAACCAAGAAAATGCATGCATCTCATTTTACGAGCCTAAGGACTAAATTGTAAATAAGTGAAAAGATAAGGGTAAAAGGGTAAATTTTACCAAAGCATGAATTATGGATTGATTTGAATAATGTGATTAATAAACAAGTTAAATTTGGCATTATAGATCAAGAAAAACGTGAACTGGGTCTTGATCGAGGAAAGAATAAAGAATACGACGATTAGGCTCGATTACCATCATTTTGTACTGAAGTAAGTACATGTGTAAATAATGTGACAGTGTATTATATTTTGATGTGTTGACATTATGTGATAAATGTATTATCAATATTATGTATGTTATGCCTAATGACAACTTTGTAAGTATGAATGATATTAGTTGTTATCCACAATGTTACGAACAAATGCGATAAAGATATTATGAGCATATGAGAAAGAATCCCGTTTGAACCTTAGGAATAGTCTAGGATACAAGTGACATGTCACTAGGAATTAAGAAATCTGAACTCATTAAGTTGGTCTGGGTTCGTGATATATATGAGGCATCTGAGCTCGTTGAGTTGGTCCGAGTTCATTATGGATGCGAGCGCCCAAACTTGTTGAGTTGGTCCGAGTTCATAATGGATATGATACATGTAATTAGGTTCTGGGCAATGGTCTTGTATGTCCTACTGGTGGCTAGGTAATCCTTGAGTTGGTCGGATACCTGACAACTTGTGTGAGCAGCCCGTATAGTTACACCTTGACTGATAGCTTACATGAGCAAGCCTGTGAGTAGCTCTTTTACTAGCGTTAAATGTTATAAGGTAGCTTTGACTACAAATGTATACGTGGCACTTATGTGCAAGTTTTTCGCATATCCAATAGTATTCCAAGTGTTCAACGGGTAATGCAATGGATGTGATGAAAGTCCCAAAGAGGGCATGTTAAAAAGGTATGGTTATATGATATACTACGATGGGTACAGTTATGTACGCTAAACCCAAGAATAATTCCTTGATAAAGGATGATTTGTGATAAGAAAGTATATATGTACATATGATAAGTAAGTCAAAAGGTTTAATTGATGAATAATCCTTATGTATATGTTACTATGTCTTTGCATGTTAATTGCTTAATATCATTGCATATTATTTGCATGTGGACTTACTAAGCTTTAATGCTTACCCCGTCTCTTTCCATCCTTTGTAGTTTTGCCAAGCTAGCTCAGGGATCGGAAGCTGTCGGAGTATTCGATCATACTATCAAAAGATTATTGGGTATAGTGAATTTGCTATTTTGAGTATGGCATGTATAGGGGACTTGGTCATTTTGTGATATGTGTCATGCTATTTGGCCAAATTGTGATGGCCTATGATGTTGATGATTGATTTTGTAATAGCCATATAATATGGCTCATAATTGATTATTGGGTTGTAATGTCTAATTATTCATGCATGCATGTGTTAATGCCTTGATGATGTGCTATGTGGTTTGTTGGATGGATATGTGATAAGGAATGAATTAAGTATTAGGAAATAAGGAATGACTTAATGACCTAAGATGACTATAGACATGAATGGATAATTTAAGGTTATGGTAACAAATTTGATTATGCATGAAATTGGTGTAGAATGCTTTCAAATGGTGTGACTAATTGAATGTGTAGTAGAAGGACATTATGAAGGCATGAAAGTGCCATCGTGTGGAATAATTGAATGTTTAAATATGTCATGTTGTATACTATGGAATATGTTTGAGTGTATGAATGATTAAGGGTGACAAATGGCTTGGAAAATAGCCTTTAAATAGTCCACACGGGTAGACACACGGGCATGTGTCTAGATAGTATGTGACATACGGTCTGCCCCACGGGCGTGTTGAAATGGCCATATATCTCCTGCATCTAAATTTTGCAAGCTAATATGCCCAGTAGTAAACGGACGGGCTAAGACACGAGCGCGTGTCTCTGCCGTGTGAGAGACACGGCCCACCCACATGGGCGTGTACTCTGGTCGTGTAAAGTCTGCACCATTTTATGAAAAATTCATTTATTTGTAATTGACTACATGGTCTGGCCACACGGGCGTGTGATATGGCCGTGTGACCGTAAATTGGTACTGACGTTATAGTCAGAGAGTTACACGGCCGGAGGACACGGGCGTGTGGCTCTGTATTGGGGAAAATTTCCCAAACTTTTCTAAAGTCCTCGATTTAGTCCCAAATCTTTTCTGATGGTTGCTTTGGGCCTTGTAGGCTCATATTAGGGACAAATTGTGTATGTATGAATGAAGTTACTTTGAAGAAAATTTTTATAGCCGACTTTTGCATGAATGTATGAGTACAAGTTTGGTAATGCCTCGTACCCTGTCTTAGCGTTGGATACGGGTAAGGGGTGTTACATTTAGTGGTATTAAAGCTACGATTTAGTCGATTCTCAGATTATGTAGCATGTGTTTGAGTCTAGCTATACATGCCATATATATTATGATAGTGTGACGACTCCTAACAATTTTAAAGTGTGTTTTCATATAGCAAATGGATCCCGACAGAGCAGTGGCGGATGATGTAGAAAGTAACACGCCTGTTCCCGCTGAAGGGGAGGTGCCATCCGAGAGTAGACTCGAAACTATCAGTAGAGGAGAAGGAGGTAGAGAAGCCTTTCTCTATATGATGAATGCATGGTATATGGAGTTCGTTCGAACGAACCCAAACGTTTAACCTCCCCTACCTCCTCCAAATCCTCACCTCGTACCCATGATGCCTCAAAACATGGATTTCATGAGATTCTCTAGAACACCTGTTGATAAAATTCAAAAGCAAGGTGCTGAGGAATTTAGGGCAAATACCAATGACGACCCTGAAAGAGCAAAGTTCTGGTTAGAGAACTCGATACAGGTATTTGATGAATTATCTTATACACCCGAGGAGAGCTTAAAATGTGCCATATCTTTGTTAAGAGATGTGACATATCACTGGTAGAGAACACTAATATCTGTGGTACCACCGGAGAGGGTTACTTGGGAATTCTTTAAAGAGAAATTTCGAAAAAAGTACATTAGTGAGCGATTTATTAATCAGAAGCGCAAAGAATTTTTGGATTTGAAACAGGGTCGTATGACAGTTAATGAGTACGAAAGAGAATTCATCAGACTTAGCAAATCTGCTCGGGGGTGTGTATCCTCCGAAGCTAAGATGTGCAGAAGATTTAAAGGTTGACATAATGAGGATATTAAGACATTAGTGGGTATTCTTGAGTTGAAAGAACTTGTGGTACTTGTTGAGCGGGCTTGCAAAGCCGAAGAATTGGTCAAAGAAAAGAAGAAAGTTGAGTCTAAGGCTAGAGACACAAGAAAGAGATATCCAAGTAAGTCGTTGCCATCTCAGTCTAAGAAATCTAGAAAGATGTACTCTCATCCATATGTGTCAGCTGGACTTTTATACGGGGAACTGTAGAAAGCAGAATTCAGGTTTTAGATCTTAGGCTACATCTGTGGCAAGTTTGGGTAACGCTAAACCTTCTAAACCTGAGTGCCCGCAATGTGGGAGATATCATTTTGGCACCTGTAGGGTGAGTGAGGGATCTTGTTTCAAGTGTGGTTCTTAAGACCACTATATTAAAGACTGCCCCGAGATGGTAGAGAAAGAAAGATTTCAGCATTCAAGGCCGAGTGGCGCAGCTTCTAAGGGAAGACCCTCGAGAAATATCGGGAATAGGTCTGGTAGTAAGAATGTGACACGAGATTCAGTAGTGAGGTCTGAAGCCAGAGCTCCGGCTAGAGCCTACGCCATACGCGCGTGTGAAGATGTAACTTCTCCTGATGTGGTCACTGGTAATTTTTCTCTCTATAATGCTACTATTATTGCTTTGATAGACCCCGGCTCTACTCATTTGTATGTGTGTATGAAATTGGCATCTAGTATGAATATACCTGTCGAGTCTACAGAATTTATAATTAAGGTGTCAAACCCGTTAGGAAAGCATGTGATAGTTGATAAAGTATGTAAGAAATGTCCTTTGATGGTTAAAGGTTATTGTTTTCCGGCCGAATTTATGTTGTTGCCATTTGATGAATTTGATGTCATACTGGGTATGGATTGGTTGACACTACATGATGCTATAGTGAATTGTAGACAGAAAGTTATGGAATTGAAATGTGAAAACGGTGAGATTCTTCGGGTGGAATCTGATGATGCAGATAAGTCTCTAATGGTAATTTCTTCAATGACTGCTCAAAAATGTATGAAAAAAAGGTATGAAGCTTATTTGGCATACATATTGAATACAAAGGAATCCGAATTGAAAATTGAATCAGTGCCAATTGTATGCGAGTATGCGGATGTATTCCCAGAGGAATTGCCAAGTTTGCCTCCAATTAGAGAAGTTGAATTCAGTATTGAGCTGATGCCGGACATGTCCTATTTCTATTGCTCCGTACAGGATGGCCCCGACTAAGCTGAAAGAATTGAAATCACAATTACAAGAGTTGACTGACAAGGGTTTTGTGAGACCAAGCTTTTCACTGTGGGGTGCTCCCGTATTATTCGTGAAAAAGAAGAACGGTTTCATGAGATTATGCATTAACTACTGACAGCTCAATAAGGTGACAATCAAAAATAAGTATCCTCTACCAAGGATTGATGACTTATTTGACCAGTTGAAAGAAACGACATGGTTCTCTAAGATAAACTTGAGGTCTGGATATTACCAATTACAAGTTAAAAAGTCTGATGTGCCTAAAACTGCCTTTAGAACGAGATATGGCCACTACGAGTTTCTTGTCATGCCATTTGGATTAACGAATGCTCCTGCCATGTTTATGGATTTAATGAACTGAATTTTTCGGTCATATTTGGATAAGTTTGTTGTGTTTTTCATCGATGATATTCTGGTTTATTCTAAAGATGAGGCAGAGCATGCCGAGCACTTGAGAATTGTATTGTAGACCTCGAGAGATAAGTAGTTGTATGCTAAGTTTAGTAAAAGCGAGTTTTAGCTTCAAGAGGTCGGATTCTTAGGCCACATTATTTCAGGAGATGGTATACGAGTTGATCCTAGAAAGATTTCTGCTATTATTGAGTGGAAGCCGCCAAGGAATGTAACTGAAGTTAGGAACTTTTTTGGTTTGGCTAGATACTACAGACGATTTGTGAAATGATTCTCTATGATAGTCACTCCTATGACAAGATTACTTCAAAAAGATGTCAAATTTGAATGGTCAGAAAAATGTCAGCAGAACTTTGAGAAGTTGAAAATGTTATTGACTGAGGCACTAGTCTTAGTGCAACCGGAATCAGAGAAAGAGTTTTTGATATACAGTGATGCATCTTTGAGTGGACTAGGTTGTGTGCTTATGCAAGAAGGCAAGGTAGTAGCTTATGCTTCGAGGCAACTGAACCCCCATGAGAAAAACTATCCTACGCACGATCTAGAATTAGCCTCCATTGTATTTGCTTTGAAGATTTGGTGACATTACCTATTTGGGGAGAAATGCCATGTCTATACAGACCATAAAAGTCTTAAGTATCTGATGACCCAAAAAGACTAGAATTTGAGGCAACGAAGATGGCTGGAATTGTTAAAAGACTATGAACTTGTGATTGATTATCACCCTGGTAAGGCAAATCTGGTTACCAATGCCCTGAGTAGAAAGTCTTTATTTGCTTTGAGAGCTATGAACGCACGACTAACCCTATCTTATAGCAGTGCAGTTCTAGCAGAGTTAAGAGCTAGACTGACTTTTCTTCAACAAATTTGTGATGCTCAGGAAGCTAATAAAGAGTTACAAGCTAAGAAAGCTCAGTGTGAGTCGAACAGTGAATCAGATTTTCAGATAGATTCTGATGGTTGTCTGAGATTTTGTGGAAGGATTTGTGTTCCGAAGAATGCTGATTTGATTCAGAATATTTTGCATGAAGCTCATAACGGAGGTATGTTAGTTCACCCGGGTAGTACGAAAATGTATTGGTGGAATGGTATGAAAAGAGATATATCCGAGCTTGTATCGAGGTGCTTGATTTTTCAGGAAGTAAACTCCCGACTCGATTCTAATGCTCGTTTTGGGCTTGAAGGTCCATTTAAGGGACATTATGAATAAATCTCGAGGAATGAATATTAAATGTTTGAATTATCTGAAAATGTTCTGAAAGTTTCGGTAATGCTCCGTAACCCTGTTCTGGCTACGAATACGGGTGAGGGGTGTTACATTTATCTTTAAAAAAATAAACTCAATCATCGCAATCTCAAACACTCAAACAAAATACAAAGAAAATAAACAATAACTCATCTACAGTAACACCTAAATGAACCGAATCTACCTAAATTTTTAAGTAAGTACCTTGTATCTTTCTTTATCTTTGTTATTGTTTGGTCTTTAAGGCAGAAAAGAAAACTATGACTGGTTGCTCTTTATGAATTTTAAAGTCCAAAAATTCTAAGCATAACTACTAGATAAGAATTGAAGAATAAATATTTTATCATTTTAAATAAAATAAAAATATTAAAATGAATCAATTTTAAGAATAATTTTTTATGGAAAATTTGGATGAATGGAAAAACTTTATCTTAACTGAGAATAGGGAACAAAGTGAGGAAGGGTAGTGGGTTTTGGGGTTTTGGCGAGGGAGTGAGCTTGATATTTGTGTGGTTTTTATGATAAACTACATGCAAAATCAATAAATTATTAATAAATAATTTATAGGGTAAATTACACCAACAGTCACCCAACTTTGGGGTACCTGACAAAGCAGTCACATAGGTTTCATTTCAGTCGCTCAACTTTCAACAAGTTACAAAACAATCCCTTTTGTCGTTTTCCTTCCCAGACGTCACGGCAAAGTGACATGGCAGGTGACGGGTGACATGGCAGGTGACGGGGTCTAAAATTTTCTTTTTCCCTAAACCCGTTTCTCCCTCCCTCATTCTCTTTCTTCTTCCTTTAAAGAAATCCCTGTAATTTTCTTCTTCCCTAAACCCCACAAATTTCTTCTTACTTTAAAGACAAAACAAACGCAATCCCTATCATTTACCTTTCCCTTCTTTTATTTTTGCTTTTCAAACTAAAGTTCTGAGTTTCATTTCTCTCACAATCCCTCCCAAACTCTCTCCAATTGCAATATACTTGTAAGTTGTAACGAGAAAATAGGCAATTCAAGCTTTTGTAAAGATAAAATTTAATATGGAAATTAGGACTAAAAATCTCAATGAACGGTGCCTACATTCAAACTTATAGCGGAGAAAAACACAGTGAAAGAAAGGACAAATTCAAGCTTTTAACGGGAAAATTTTTTAAATGGCTAGTAAATGACCATCAAGTTCTAATCCGGGGATGCTAATCAAGCAGCCGACAACTAGGCCAAATCTGGAATAGGAAGATCGTCTCACTCGCTTCTGCCAAATTCAACTTAATGCTTTAGGTTCTGCTTTTGTTCTTCGTTTTTACTTAAGCTTTCCAACAAAGAAAAAAAAAAGAAGAAGAGGAGGAGGAGAAGAAAAAGAAGGTTTAATGGTTAATATGCCGTGCACCTAGAACAAAAATTTCCCTCTTTTCAAGCTCAAGTTCTTTATTTCTCCTCCTCTTTTTAATAACTTTTAATTCAATATTTTTAATATCTTCAAGCCTGTTCTTAACCAAAGCATCTCTAGTAGTGTAACGCCCCAATTTTCGGGAATTCTGTGAATGTTGGCAAAATTTCATGCTTTGATTTTTTCATTTGTGAGTGAAATTATGAAATAGGACCTATGTGAAAATGTTTGAAAATGCTATAGGCTAATTTGTAGTGGCCAAATAAATAGTAGTGCAAAATAGGAGGATTTGCATGTCAAACCTCCCATTTTACAAGAAGTGGCTGGCCATCATGTTGTTGAAGACAATATGTGCACTTGATATCCATAATTTATGGTACAAATTGATAAAAAATTGATAATGGGTTAGGTAAATGTTCCATGATGGGCATGATAAGCATTATGGGCATTTTTCTAAATGTAACACCCCAAACCCAGCCCAGACGTTATGGCCAGATCCGACATGCCACATCGCAGCGTTCAAAACATTTTATATTGTTGATCCAGAAAAACTTACTTAGTGTTTTAAAAGATAATTTCATTATAGGTTAAAGTGAATGGAAGCTGTGCACCAGGTAGGAAATCGGAAAAGAGGAGGTGAGTCCATCGGACTGCTTAAGTACCAAGCTCCCTTCGGATCCAATCCTAGACATGCATACCGCCATTGCCACACCTTAATGTCATGTATATTTCTAGGAAACCGATTTGATTAAGTCCTTTTTAGGAAAATTGATTAATTTTGGAAAATACTTTCATTGCGGAAGCTTTGCTTGTTATCGTGGTATTTTGAAATCAATTGTTGTTTTTGAAAACGCGCCCTAAAGCTTTCCAACTTCAACAGTTAAAATAAGTAATACTTATCTTAGTAACACATATTAAAACCATCAAGAATAATTAAGCGGCCTTATTACATATAAAAAAAACCCAAAACCTCAAACGTAAATAAAAGGATATCCAGTTCACCAGAATAAAATCAAACTTTCAAAACGGGTGGCCACTCCGAATTCCCTCACAACTCCAAGCCCACTATGGTTGGGGATTACATGCGTGGATGGAAATAAAAGGGGTGAGTTTGTGGAAACTCAGTGTGTAAATTAACCCAACCATAGCCTATATCAGCTCAAACCACAGAAACAGAATAAGTTGGCCTTAGCCCAGAACAGAAATTCAGAATAAAGCCCATAGGCCCATAACAGAACAGAATAGATATTACATGTTTATGCAGAAACCCAACCATATCCAACCGTATACACCCCCGTACCAACCTTACACCGTTTGGGGAGACAACTCGACCCACCCAACCGCTACACACCACAGAATTTGCAGCATAGCTACCAGAACAGATAATGTGACAGAGTCACCAGATACAGATAATCGTGGCAGAGCCACCAGAATAGATATATGTGGCAGAGCCACCAGATCAGATATCGGTGGTATAGCCACCAGGACGCTTCCTCCATAATATAACCCATGTCCCCATGCAACAGAAATAATATGTCATGGCATACGTATACAGAAATAGAACATCATGCTTTTAAAAAAAAATAACCCTAGGGTATAACGGTAATTTTGCATAAATAGGGGTGTTCAAGTAATTTCACTATTCTTAAGGTTTTCATACATAACATAGCCATTTACGTACGATCAGAAACACTTACTGCGTTTTCTTACCAACTTGGACCAGTTGGCCCATTATCCCGTTTTTGGCCCATTAAGCCCAAAAATATCGAAATGCACAGAATCGTGCACTCTGCAGTCTTATCACTTTAATTTACCATATACATCAAACTATTAATCTCATGAGCATTCACACACTCGCAAGATCTCAAAATACCGGCTTTTCGGCATTTCAGCTTTTCGGCTTGTGCCGATCTAGTCTATAAGAGGGTGTTAGTTACACACCTGTTTGCGACGATATGCTGACGAGATCCACACACGAACCGCCTACAATTGGATTACTAACACGTTAATCTAACTATTCAAATACGAACTACGTATTAACCCCTTACAATATTCGGCCAACCACACCTACAGATCAGAGTAAGCTTATAAGAAATCAATAAGCAACTCATTAACAATTTTTTGTCAGTGTTTACCACATAATCGTAATTTCACTGCAAGCTGTCTTCCTGAGCAATAGTCACTAAATCATTTATAACTGGAGCTACAAAACTCTAAATCAAGTGCCGTTAATTTTCCCTGAAAATAGACTCATATATCTTCTATCCATAAAATTTTTAGAATTTTTTGTTTAGCCAATCAATACCAGAGTTTTCTCAAAGTTTCCCATGTTTCACTGTGTGACTAATCTGACCACTCTTCATTACGAATCAAATTTCTCATTGTACAGAATTCAAAATATGTTCTTGTTTATTTCATTTGAAACTAGACTCAATAAGATTTAATTACATAATTCATTCAGCTTCTAATTCATCTCCCACAATTTATGGTGATTTTCCAAAATCACGTTACTGCTGCTGTCCCAAGCAGATTTATTACCAAATCACTCTTTCACACATACCTTGCATGCATGTTATTTAAACATGTATATCACCAATCAATCATCACATATCTATGATTTTACTTAAGTATAATCTCCATTTCATCATTTTAAAGCACAACATGTTAGCCGATTTTTCCCTTTAGCATCTAAGGCACATGCATGCTCATTTGTTTGGCTCAACTTCACCTATCTTCCATTTGTCATCAAAAGAACATGAAACAACAACCATTTCCTTCATTTTAATTCATGACTAAATGCTCACAACACAACTAAAAACCAAAATATGCTTCAAGAGTTAAGGTAGAATCAAGAAGAACTCATGAACCTCAAAATAGAAGCAAGGTACCAAGAACTTACCTTCAATTTTGCTCCTCCTAATGACCGAATACTCAAGAGCTTTCTCCTCTCCTTTCTCTTTTCTAACTTTCAGCTATGATGAACAAAGATGGACAAAACTTTGTTCTTTTCATCCTTTTGTTATTTTATTACCCCACATTTTATGACACAAAATAACCTATATTATTTGTGCCATACCTATATTAGTTGTAACGCCCTAATTTTCGGGAATTCTGTGAATGTTGGAAAAATTTCATGCCTTGATTTTGTCATTTGTGAGTGAAATTATGAAATAGGACCTATGTGAAAATGTTTGAAAATGCTATAGGCTAATTTGTAGTGACCAAATAAATAGTAGTGCAAAATAGGAGGATTTGCATGTCAAACCTCCCATTTTACAAGAAGTGGTCGGCCATCATGTTGTTGAAGACAATATGTGCACTTGATATCCATAATTTATGGTAAAAATTGATAAAAATTGATAATGGGTTAGGTAAATGTTCCATGATGAGCATGATAAGCATTATGGGCATTTTTTTTATTGACATTATGGCATAGGTATGGCACAAATAATATAGGTTATTTTGTGTCATAAAATGTAGGGTAATAAAATAACAAAAGGATGAAAAGAACAAAGTTTTGTCCATCTTTGTTCATCATAGCCGAAAGTTAGAGAAGAGAAAGGAGAGGAGAAAGCTCTTGAGTATTCGGTCACTAGGAGGAGCAAAATTGAAGGTAAGTTCTTGGTACCTTGCTTCTATTTTGAGGTTCATGAGTTCTTGATTCTACCTTAACTCTTGAAGCATATTTTGGTTTTTAGTTGTGTTGTGAGCATTTAGTCATGAATTAAAATGAAGGAAATGGTTGTTGTTTCATGTTCTTTTGATGAAAAATGGAATATAGGTGAAGTTGAGCCAAACAAATGAGCATGCATGTGCCTTAGATGCTAAAGGGAAAAATCGGCTAACATGTTGTTCTTTAAAATGATGAAATGGAGATTATACTTAAGTAAAATCATAGATATGTGATGATTGATTGGTGATATACATGTTTAAATAACATGCATGCAAGGTATGTGTGAAAGAGTGATTTGGTAATAAATCTGCTTGGGACAGCAGCAGTAACGTGACTTTGGAAAATCACCATAAATTGTGGGAGATGAATTAGAAGCTGAACAAATTATGTAATTAAAGCTTATTGAGTCTAGTTTCAAATGAAATAAACAAGAACATATTTTTAAATCTGTACAATGAGAAATTTGATTCGTAATGAAGAGTGGTCAGATTAGTCAAACAGTGAAACATGGGAAACTTTGAGAAAAATATGGTATTGATTGGATAAACCAAAAATTCTGAAAATTTTATGGATAGAAGATATATGAGTCTATTTTCAGGGAAAACTAACGGCACTTGATTTGGAGTTTCGTAGCTCCAGTTATAAATAATTTAGTGACTGTTGCTTAGGAAGACAGCTTGTAGTGAAATTATGATTATGTGGTAAACACTGACAAAAATTTGTTAATGAGTTGCTTATTGATTTCTTATAAGCTTACTCTGATCTGTAGGTGTGGTTGGCCGAATATTGTAAGGGGTTAATACGTAGTTCGTATTTGAATAGTTAGATTAACGTGTTAGTAATCCAATTGTAGGCGGTTCGTGTGTGGATCTCGTCAGCATATCGTCACAAACAGGTGTGTAACTAACACCCTCTTATAGACTAGATCGGCACAAGCCGAAAAGCCGAAATGCCAAAAAGCCGGTATTTCGAGATCTTGTGAGTGTGTGAATGCTTATGAGATTAATAGTTTGATGTATATGGTAAATTAAAGTGATAAGACTGCAGAGTGCGCGATTCTGTGCATTTCGATATTTTTAGGCTTAATGGGCCAAAAACGGGATAATGGGCCAACGGGTCCAAGTTGGTAAGAAAACGTAGTAAGTGTTTCTGATCGTACGTAAATGGCTATGTTATGTATGAAAACCTTAAGAATAGTGAAATTACTTGAACACCCCTATGTATGCAAAATTACCGTTATACCCTAGGGTTATTTTTTTTTAAAAGCATGATGTTCTGTTTCTGTATACGTATGCCATGACATATTATTTCTGTTGCATGGGGACATGGGTTATATTATGGAGGAAGCGTCCTGGTGGCTATACCACAAATATCTGATCTGGTGGCTCTGCCACATATATCTGTTCTGGTGGCTCTGCCACGGTTATCTGTATCTAGTGACTCTGTCACATTATCTGTTCTGGCAGCCATGCTGCAAATTCTGTGGTGTGTAGCGGTTGGGTGGGTCGAGTTGTATCCCCACACGGTGTAAGGTTGGTACGGGGGTGTATACGGTTGGATATGGTTGGGTTTCTGCATAAACATGTAATATCTGTTCTGTTCTGTTATGGGCCTATGGGCTTTATTCTGAATTTCTGTTCTGGGCTAAGGCCAACTTATTCTGTTTCTGTGGTTTGAGCTGATATAGGCTATGGTTTGGTTAATTTACACACTGAGTTTCCCCAAACTCACCCCTTTTATTTCCATCCACGCATGTAATCCCCAACCATAGTGGGCTTGGAGCTGTGAGGGAATTCGGAGTGGCCACCCGTTCTGAAAGTTTGATTTTCTTCTGGTGAACTGGATATCCTTTTATTTACGTTTGAGGTTTTGGGTTTTTTTTTAAATGTAATAAGGTCGCTTAATTATTCTTGATAGTTTTAATATGTGTTACTAAGATAAGTATTACTTATTTTAACTGTTGAAGTTGGAAAGCTTTGGGGCGCATTTTCAAAAACAACAATTGATTTCAAAATACCACGATAACAAGCAAAGCTTCCATAATGAAAGTATTTTCCAAAATTAATCACTTTTCCTAAAAAGGACTTAATCAAATCGGTTTCCTAGAAATATACATGACATTAAGGTGTGGCAATGGCGGTATGCATGTCTAGGATTGGATCCGAAGGGAGCTTGGTACTTAAGCAGTCCGATGGACTCACCTCCTCTTTTCTGATTTCCTACCTGGTGCACAGCTTCCATTCACTTTAACCTATAATGAAATTATCTTTTAAAACACTAAGTAAGTTTTTCTAGATCAACAATATAAAATGTTTTGAGCGGTTCGATGTGGCATGTCGGATCTGGCCATAACGTCTGGGCTGGGTTTGGGGTGTTACAAGTAGAGGTTTCAATGGCAGTAAATCCGGATAATTTCTCTTCAAGCAAAATTATCTGCCCCTTTATCTGGCTACCATTGCTATTTTTCCTCTGCAATTCCTCTATCAACTGCTTTGCCATGTCTAGCTGCTTTATTTCCATATTACCCTGCCTTATAATTTCTTGAAGATCCTTTATCTCAGCCTTAAGTGCAGAAATTGTAAATGAGCTTGCCAATTTCTGTAGTTTTGCCAATTAAATCCTTTTATAAATAAGCAATGCATGACAACTTCTCTTTTAGACTATGCAACTCAAGCAATTTCCTTTCAAAGGTTAATCTCCTGCTTTCCAACTCCTTAGTGGGACTCTATGAATGCTCTATTTCTGTATTTGGGTTCAAATTCTTTGTGTTAACCACTTCAATCCCCTCCTCATTTTGCATGTCCTCTTCCTGCAAGAATTTTGTTTTTTCATTAGACTTATGTATAATAGTGAAAAATATTGAAAGGGATAAGATTGAAGTACTAAAAATTAAAGAAATGATGGAGGGAAATGGTAGAGGAAGAAAAGTGGTGATTAATATTGCCAGTGAAGGGCCAAAAGGGTCTTCTCCTAAAGAAGCAGAGGCATTGAACCCTAAGCAAAATTGTCAAGGTGCACCCAACAAAACTTCGACTGAATCTGGTGCTGTTACTACAAGTAAGCCACCAAAAGCCCCAGTTGTATAACCATGAAGGTTTTTCTGAAGGAACTATTCTTTGGTGTTAATAATCATTTCAACTAACTCAGCAGTAGCAGAAGAAGAGGAAGAATGAAGCCATTTCACCAACATGGCAAGTTAACTTGCCACATCAGCTGGTTAACTTCCCACGTCAGCAATCCTGTTAACACTTTAATGGTAACTGTTAATCAGTGACTATTTTCACTTTTTTATAACGTTAGTAACTGTTTTGTAACTTTTTGAAAGTTAAGTGATTGAGATAAAAACTAGGCAACTATTTTATTAGCTATCCCAAAATTAAGTGGTTGTTGGTGTAATTTGCCCTCATTTATATTTTGATGGCTCTATTTAAAGAATTATTAAATATAAATTTAATTAAAGTCTCGATCCTCTTGGATATAATAATTGGCAAAGACTCAGCTAGAACAAGAAACATTTGGGCAGAAAGAAAAGGAAAGGAAAACTGAAGAAGGCGAGAAGGGATCGAGAAGTCAAATGGATCTCGCTTTTTTTTAGGGTTGGTGTTGTTTGGGCAACAACTCGTACTCTTTCTTACAGTCGTACTCTAATTCTAATATAGTAGGATATAAATTAGGTTAAGGTCTAGGGTGGGTGAGTGAGTGAGTCCGAATGAAATCCTTTTCTCATTTCGTCTGAGTTTTACTTCTTTTTTCCCTCATTGCGCTGTTCTTCTACTATTTTCTTGTTTGGATGGATGGTTTGATTTATATTCATTTGCTTGCTTCAAACTTTAAACCTTAACTGCAACTGCAATCCTTCGATTCCGCTTTCTTCATCTTTCCCTTCCATGTTGAAGATTACTGTCAATGCAGATTATTCTGTTTTGGATTAATGTTTGAGATGAATCCACCCCAATTATCTATTTTCCCTTTTTCCTCTTACTTTTAGCTTTTCCCCTTGTAACCTCGATTTTCTGCAGTTCTTGAGCAACAGACCCAACATTTGATGTGCTCTAGACCGCATGGACCAGGTTTGTGAATCAACCCTTGTTGTTTCAGTGTACCTCTTATTGTGCTCCTTATCCTTTCCTTTTATCAAATTTTCAGTACGAGAAAGTTGAAAAGATTGGTGAAGGGACTTATGGCGTTGTTTATAAGGCTCGTGATCGCATCACCAATGAAACAATTGCTTTGAAAAAGATTCGCTTGGAGCAGGAAGATGAGGGTGTACCTAGCACTGCTATTAGAGAAATTTCTCTCTTGAAGGAAATGCAGCATGGAAATATCGTTAGGTATGCTGCACTGAACAATACAACTTCCCGTTACCTATAATCACATTGCTGTTTCTCCACTCACTAGTTTAGACCTATATTGCTTCCTGCTTGTGTTGCTCTTCAATTTCTAGGTATTTACTTCATGCATTTTTTTGAATACCTACTTCAATTTAAAACGATGTGGATCTATATTGTAAACTTGTATGATCTATCGACTGAAAGGAAGAGTAAAAGGCAAAAAATAAAATATTAGAAAAAACACCACACTTTTTCGGGAAGCAGGAAGATGTTGATGGTATTTGCTCTACTTAGATTGGTTGAATTAAGCCAATGTATTGGCTTTTATGGATCTGAAAGTTTTGAAAGCAAGGTCTAATCTGCTCATATTTTGGACCATTTTCCAGCTTCGTTTTTCTTATGTAGACTGGCTGTAAGCTTCTCTGATTGATCTTTGGGTGACAGGTTGCAGGATGTAGTGCACAGTGAGAAGCGTTTATATTTGGTTTTTGAATATTTGGACTTGGATTTGAAAAAGCACATGGATTCATGTCCAGAATTCGGGAAAGATCCAAGAATAATAAAAGTGAGTCATATTTTTCTTCTGCCTATTTGAAATTTAACCGTTTTATAATGTAAAACTATTTTCCAAAGAATTAATATAATGGTTAATGTAGGTTTCTACATTGTTTATAGTAGAGAAGAGATGGTTTACAAATGTTCTCTGAAGTGTGACGCATTGTTGTTCTTTTGTTGGTAATCTTCTCATTCAAGTGTCTGGCGCAAGCTAGAGAGTAGGCCATCTTAGACCTGTCATGTTGTTGGATAAAAATTTGAGCTTAACAAGGAAGAAATGTAGTGCTGTTGAATCTTCTTTTCAAGAAATGTCTAATTGCACAATCTCTCTCTTTATCATATTAATTATTCTATTCTAGGTTTACATATTTACCTGAGAGCACAAAGACCTTGCTATTATCAGTCATTGTTTGACCTTGGTTGTGTGATAATAATATTATTCCTAGTAATAATGTTGCAATTTGATGATTTTGCAGACATTCCTTTATCAAATTCTCCGTGGCATTGCTTATTGTCACTCTCATAGGGTTCTTCACCGAGATCTAAAACCACAAAATCTGCTGATAGATCCTCGTACTAATGCACTAAAGCTTGCTGATTTTGGACTGGCCCGAGCATTTGGTATTCCTGTCAGAACATTCACACATGAGGTATCAACAATCACCAAGTTTGAGGTTTTTGGCTGTTCACTCTGTAATAATGCTTGATGGCTGCCATCTTTTGCTAGGCTTTTAGAGTTGATCAAGTTTTCAAAAGTGATCTTACATTTTCCTCTTATATAAGCTATAATTATTAGAAGTCCCAAAAAAAAAGAAAATATCAATTTGCCGGGAGAACTCCTTTCTTTGCTGTGTTTCTGTTGGACAATCATTTTGGTTTTACTTCTGTCAAGAACAAGTCTAATGCTGGAAATAGGAAAAGATAGTCTGGGCAACTGGAATTTGTTAGTTGCATCAACTAGTTTTCCTTGCATCACATTGCAGGATTTCCATAGCTGCAGGGTCTGTAATGCAGTTTTAGATTGCTTTTGAGCACCAGTGACTTGGTTTCTAGTCAGATATGCCCTAAATGTTTTAGGAAAATAGTTCTTGGCTAATTACCTGTATGCTCAATATTCAGTACATAGGCACATTGACATTGGCCTCTCTTCTAAAATAGTCGTTATCTCTAGGTGGTTACCCTGTGGTACAGAGCACCAGAAATACTTCTTGGGTCCCGCCATTACTCTACTCCTGTTGATGTGTGGTCAGTAGGCTGTATATTTGCTGAGATGGTGAATCAGCGGCCATTATTTCCTGGGGATTCCGAGATTGATGAACTATTCAAGATCTTCAGGTGTCGTACTCTCTGACCGCAAACTTGTTGCCTTCATTTTATTTTGGTTTCCTCTTATGTTTCTGGTGTTCTTTTTATCATTATTTTCAGCATTTGACTTTTACTTCATTCTTTAGGAGGATTTGCTCTGATAATCTTGGAAGGAAGATTTGACTATGCTATTCAAATGTTAGCTCTAACATGTTTATAGGTATACTTTGATAATGTATCTGCAGGAGCATGGTTGTCCTTGAAACCAAATTTGGAAATAAGTCTATGCTGTGTCTTAACCAATTTTTTGTTTAAACCGACAGGGATGCTGATGATCTTATATAAACAACTTAAAAGAGTGTCCCTTACTTAGTACTTGGGTTCTGCAAAGTTAAATGTCTCTTTTTCTGTTCTTTATATCTTTCCCCTCCTTACATGCCTGGAAAGGCTGAAGAAGAGTTATTTTGGCATTAGAAGATCTGGATGATGTTATAAATTCTTATTTTGGACACTGGATTTATTTATGTTAATTTCTTGCATCTTTGGGCACATGCCTGTTAGTGCTCTTTATTTATTTAACATGTCCAAACACCTGTTCATACATTTTTATACATTTGTATGAAGGAAATGGAGCACATTTAGGTCATTGAACAAAAAAAATTCCTTCCACATGTGCTTTGTAGGAAATATTGTTGCAAAATTTCTCCCCAAAACTTGTGCATTCTTTTTAGACTGATGTATTGTTTTTATATGAAGAATCTTGGGTACTCCAAATGAGGATACATGGCCTGGGGTGACATCATTGCCTGATTTTAAGTCTGCTTTCCCAAAGTGGCCTACTAAGGTAGAGTTGTTTTTATGGCATCTAGTGGTCTTTTGTTCTATAGTTAACCTCTTAGAGAGAAAATAATGTAAAGAGGAATTAATTGATACACCTTCGCATGCAGAATTTGGCAACTGTTGTTCCAAATCTTGAGTCAGCTGGCATTGACCTCCTTTCTGTAAGTATTTTTTTTTTTTTGGGGGGGGGCCTTTAACTGTGAGCTACTAAGTGAGAGTGTCAATTTTTGTGTTAGCTCTTAAGATTTGCGAGTTAGTTGGACTTGTCGATTTTTTCTTTTGCTAAAATCAGAAAATTTGTGTTGATTGACTTGCTTTCTTCATCGTTAGCATAGACATTAATGACTTAGGATTACTATCTTTTTTATGTGTGTATATTGGTGATTATGAATTCAATCTCACTGCAGCTTGAGATCATTTTCATAGTGGGTGTGATCATAATTAGAAAAAGTGACTTCTTGGTTGAACATCCTAATTTAAAGGCAGCTGATTTTCTGATATAGAGCAGTTTATGTTGGCTTGAACATATCACCAATTCCTGATGATCACGTAGGAATGAATTTATACACAGAAATGAAGTAGGTGTAATATTGTACTGACAATGTCGTGGTCTGTATCACGTTTCAGAAAATGCTGTGCATGGATCCAAGCAAAAGAATTACGGCTAGAAGTGCTCTTGAGCATGAATACTTGAAGGATATTGGGTTTGTACCTTAATACCATTTGCCGTCTTAAATGAGAGAAGCGTATATCAATCAATGTCAATGTGTAGCATTTTGTGGGTTTTTGACTGAGAAATGGTGTGGTATTTTTTTTTTCTTTTCCTAAGAGCATTATTTTTCTTGCAGTTCGAGCATTATTTTTCTTGCAGTTACCTTGGAATTATGTACTCTTTTCCAATGTCTTGAGTCTGACTGAATGTTTGTTTGGCTCATAAGTGAGTGAATGTCATCTCATCTCATCACTTGGGTTATTTATTGCTCCTTTCCGACTGTCCTTTGCTTTCGATTTCTTATGGCTTTTTCACTGCAGCCTGAAACAGCCTAATCCTCTTTTGGCTCCTTTGGTGTTTACATGTTTCTAGAATGATAATGGCAATAGAATGATTGCAAAGTTATAAGAAAATAAAAATAAGAGCACATAGATTTTATGTGAAATCGAAAAAAACTACAGACAAAGAAAAAGAAATGATACAAGAGAAGTTTTATATGGGCGTGCGGTATGGTCTGTATTGCGGGGGTTTGCCAGTGCACCACAAATCTCAACCTTAGTTTAGTTTTGTGCTTAATGGGGATTTGTGAGGTTGAGAGGTTAGGAGCTTTATTTTGCTATTGTATTTATTTTTTCAACATTGTATTTATTTTTTTAACATGTGACAGGGTTATTTAAACTCTAACAATATTTATCTTGACACGAATTCTTAACAAATAAGTTTTCTAATTTTTTTACAAAACCCTTAAAAGGGATATTCTTCAACAATAAACATTAATCAAGTCCAAGCAATAGTCAAACTTGGTTATAGGAAGTGATTTAGTCATCATATCCGTAGTATTATCATGAATATTAACTTTGCTCACAGCACCACGAGCAATAATATTACGCATAAAATGACACTGAATATCGATGTGATTTGTTATCTTATGAAACATTTGATCATTTGTAAGGAAGATGACATTATGACTATCACAATATCATCACGAGCAATAATATCACGTATAAAATGATACTGAACATTGATGTGATTTGTTCTCTAGTGAAACATTTGATCATTCGTAAGGAAGATGGCACTCTCACTATCACAAAACATTGTATTGATCTGAAGGTCTTTACTGAGTTCACCAAATAGTCTTTTTAACCAAATAGATTTTTTACAAGTTTTAGTAATTGTCATGTACTCAGACAAAGTAACTGTAGTTTGTAAAGTGGCTTTTCAGTTGATGGCACAACCTTGAATAGTAAATACATACCTTATGAGTGACTTTCATTTATCAAGGTCTCCAGCAAAATCAAAATCAACATACCTAATGACTCAATCTCTAGTTCTTGTAAGCTGTAAGCAAACATCAGTAGTACCTCGTAAGTATCTAAAAATCCACTAAACTGTTTTTCAGTGTTCTTTACTGGGATTCACCATGTATCTATTAACTACACTAACTGGATATGATAAATCTGGACGTAAGCAAACCATAGCATACATGAGAGATCCCACTGCACTGGAATATGAAACATGTGACATATAGTCAATCTTATCATCTGATTGCAGAGATAAAGCCGATGAAAGTCTGAAGTCGGCTGCTAATGATTACTAACAGGCTTGACACTCTGCATATTGAACATGTAAAGAACTTTCTCAATGTACTGTTTCTGACTTAGGTACAATTTATCTCAATGTACCATTTTTGACTTAGGTACAATTTACATGTTTTTCTATCTCTGAGAATCTCCATCCTGAGTATCTTTTTTGTTGCTCCCAAATCTTTCATCTCAAATTCTTTACTAAGCTTGGTTTTGACCTTTTTTATCTCTCATTTATTTTTTTGCTGCTATCAACATGTCATCAATAAAAAGGAGTAGATATACAAATGAAGCATCACAATTTTTCTTAAAATAAACACAACTTTCAAAACTGCTTCTTTTGAAATCATGAGTAGTCATAAATGAATCAAACCTCTTGTACCACTGCTTAGATGACTGTTTCAGGCCATAAATGGACCTTTTCAGTAAGCAAACATAGTCATCCTTTTTTGAAACTATAAAGCCCTCCGGTTGTTGCATGTAAATATCTTTCTCAAGTTCTTCATGTAAGAATGTTGTTTTCACATCTAACTGCTCAAGTAAGAATGTTGTTTTCACATCTAACTGCTCAAGCTCCAAATCATATATAGCCACAATACCAAGCAATGCTCAAATCAAGCAATGCTTGAATCGAACTATGCTTAACTAGAGAAAACACATTTGTGAAGTCTACACCTGAAACCTGATTGTAACCTTTTGCAACTAGCCTTACTTTATACCTGGGTTGGGTCAAATCGAAACAGTGGTTTCAAAACCAAAAATCTGAGATCAAAATATTTATTTTATTATTTTAATAAGGTTTATAGCATGATAGAATTATTATGTGAAAATTTCATAATGAAATTTTTCTGTTTGAATGCTTAATTCGGTAAAAAGGACTAAATCGCGTAAAGTGTAAAATGCATGTTCTATTAGTTAAAAGTATTCAATAGCTATAGAATATTAATTAAGAGGTCCTTATGTTGTAATTTGACCATTTGAAACTTGGGTGGACATATTTGGTCATTAAATGGATGTAATATATGTATTATTATTAAGGGTATAATTGTAAATTGGTTAATAACATAAGATAAATAAAAACTAAATAATAAAAAGATAGTGTTCATCTTTCATCCACCACCGAAATTAGAAGAAAAATAAGAAAAAAATAGGTTTTTCATTCGGCAACTTTAAATTCTTCGATTAGGTATGTATTTTGATTGGTTTTTAAGGATTTCTATGTTTTTGTTATCGTTGCTTCGTATTCTAGTTAGCCTGTACCTTAGATTTTGAAATTGTTAAAGATTTTTCATGTTGCCATTGTTGAATGTTTGAGTAATTGGATGTTTGATTATGGATTTTGAATAATTGTTAATAGTTAAACTAGTTTTGTAAAGTTATTTTTGACAAATGTCAAAAAAGAATTAAATTGAGAAAATGTAAAATTAGGTGGTTAAAAGTGTGAAATAATGAAAACTATGGGCTGCTAGGAGTCCCTATGAAATTCGACTAGGCTTGGGTTGGTACTAAATTGCATGAATTTGCAATTTTATATGATAAGGATTATATTGTAAATAATGTAAAAGTATAGGGGCAAATGTGTAAATTTTCCAAAATATGAATTATTGACTAAATTGAATAGATTGAATGCTGAATGTATGGAATTGGATAATATATAGATCAAGATAAGCCGAGATCGAGTTTAGATCAGGGAAAAAGGAAGATTGACGAATAGCCGATAGTATTTATCCGAGCAATACGAGGTAAGTTCGTATAATTAGAATCAAAATTTTAAATACTTGAAATAATTGTAATGAAAGTGTATAATTGACTAGTTGATATATAATTGGATTGTGAATGCCTTATCGATATAGTTTAATTGTTATCGAGCCCCATTTGAATCGTAAGAATTCTTAGGATACGAGTGACATGTCACTAGGGTTACCATTTTGGTTGAGATCCTGCATGTGTTGCGGACTCACACAGCTCATATGAGCTTACCGATATATTAGCTCATAAGAGCTTACTGTTCTTAGCTCGTCAGAGCTTACTGTTCATCAGCTCAGGAGGAGCTTACCGATCATGGCTCGAAAGAGCAAAAATGATAATGAATTGACAGATTATTAATGTATACCACCCGAGTATCCTTTGAAGTTCTAATAGGTTCAACGGACGTAAATTCTGTTTATATGGATAAAGTAATGTTTATACGGATGAGTTACGATTTTCAAATGAATTATTGTTTATATGATTGGAAATGAAATGTTACCAATGTTGTACATGATATATGAATTTGGTAAGATGCAATGTATTGAGATAATGGATAATTTCATGTATTCAAATGACTAACTTGTGATGAATGCTTATGTTTAGGTATTTGGTAATTGAATTAAATATACTTTGATAATTCGCCTTGATTTTTGTATTTATGGCAAGTTTAATTCTGAATTATACGGGCTTACTAAGCTATAAGCTTACTAAGCTATAAAGCTTACTCTATTTCTTTTTCTATGTTTTATAGAGGTTCGTTAGCTCGCTCATTTCGGACAAGTCAGAGTTTCCCATCACACTATCCAATTGCCAATTGGTACTTTTGAACTTGTGGATATTTGTAAATATGACATGTATAGGCTAGTTTAAATGGTGATAGTTATGGTTACTTGAGATTATGGATTTGGTACTTTTTGTGTATAAATTAAGCCATGTGATTTGGCTTATTTTGGCATCATGTTTTGGTTGTGTATAAGTTTTCAATTATAATATATGTTTTGGCAAGAAATAGATGAAATGAAAATGTGCAAATGATGTTTTGATATGTAGCTGACATATTAATGGATAATGCATGATATTAATTAGGTAATTGAGTACTAAATTGAATTGGTATATTACATGTATGAAATATTATGGAATGATTGCCAATTGGGTTATGAAATGTTGTCATTTATGTTTGAGTATGCTTGTGTATAAAGGGTGGCATAATGGCTTTGCAAGTAGCCTATTTTTGTCCACACGAGCAGATACACGGGCGTGTGTCCCAGCCGTGTGTGACACACGGTTATGTTACATGGCCGTGTGTCCTCTGGTATTGAAATTAAACTAAAGTCAGTATACTCCACATGGTCTTATACACGGGCGTGTGACTAGCCGTGTGGTACAAGTCAGTATGTCACGTAATTAGCACACGACCTAGCACACGGACATGTGACTTGGCCATGTTGCTTAAGTCAGTATACTTCCTAGTTTTCACAAGGTCAAGCACAAGGACGTGTCTTCAGCTGTGTGATGCAAGTTAGTACGTATGCCGTGTTTCCACACGGCCTATGACACGAGCGTGTCTATTAGTCTTGTAAGGCACATAGCTTGTTCACACGGGCGTGTGGCCCTTGGAATGTAAAATTTTTTCTAAATTTCCAAAATTTCCATATGTTATCGGTTTATTTTCGAACCACTTCTTAAGCATGTTTAAGGCCTCATAAGCCTTATTAGGGACAATATGATTGTATTGAATGATATTTGTATATGAATGTATGAATGTATGAATTTTGGATATTAAATGATGTGTATTGATCGGTAATACCTCGTAACCCTACTCTGGTAATGGATACGGGTTAGGGGTGTTACATTGGTTCTTCAACTCCTAGAGTCCCTTTTTTCTTCTTGAACATCCATTTACAGTAAAAACCTTTTACCCTTAGGAAGCTTCACTAGGTCCCACATTCTATTCTTATGGAGTGGTTCCATCTCATCTTGCATGACAATCATCCATTTTCTTGAATCTTCATGGCTAGCTGCCCCGAAATAAGTAGATGACTCTTGATTTGCATCTATATCTTCAGCCACATTTAAATCATAAGCAATTATATCAACCTCATCGAACCTCTTTGAAGGTTTAATTTCTCTTCTAGGTCCGTTCTTTGCAATATATCATTGTGATACTGATTGTGGTGAAAAAGTAACTCTAGTCTGAGTTTCTGTACTAATCTGAGTAGTAGACTTTGTTGTAGATCCTGGATCAATTTGAAGCTCCACCTACTTCACATGTTGTTTGATTTCTGTTGGTCTTTATTGGAAGAATCTTTAAGATGTAAGTTAGGCAGCATAGCAGTTTCATAAAAAATAACATCTCTACTAATCACAACTTTTCTATTTTCAGGACACCGTAACTTATACCCTTTAACACCCGCCTTATATCTAAGAAAAACAAACTTAATAAATCTAGGTTCCAATTTACCATTACCAACATGAGTATACACAGGATACCCAAAAATGTTCAAATCAGAATATCAACAGGAGTACTAGACCATACCTCTTGTGGAGTCTTTTTCTCAATGACAATGGAGAAAGACCGGTTAATCAGAAAACATGCAGTAGAGACCGCTTCAGCTTAAATTGACTTTGGTAAAAAAGTATTCGATAACATACATCGAACCTTTTCCATGATTGTTCTATTCATTTGTTCTGCGACACCATTTTTTTGTGGAGTATGGTGAATTGTCAAGTGTCTCACGACGCCTTCTGATTTGCACAATTCATTAAACTTATCAAAACTTTATTCCAAGCCATTTTCTGTGCAGAGGTGTTTTATTTGTCTTCCTGTCTACTTCTCGATCAGTCTTCCAATTTTAAAATGTGGGCAACACAACACTTTTTTTACTTTAGGATGACTGTCCGAACTTTCCTAGAAAAATCATCAATGATCATCAGCATATAATTAGCGTTACCCCTCGAAGGCACTCTAGATGGTCCCTAGAAATCAAATTGAATATAATCTAGCATTCCCTTCATGTTATGGATTCCTTTAGTGAATCAAACTCTCTTTTGTTTCCCAAAAATGAAACGCTTATAAAAGTTCAGTTTGTTAATGCTTTGTTCATCAAGAAGTCTTCTTTTGCTTAAATATGCCAAAATCTAGTAACATTATCATCTGAGAAGGAAAAGGAAGCGACGACTGCATCAATAACAGTTGAACCCTGCAAAACATATAACTTGACACTCTTTCTTTGCTCTTTCATCACAACGAGGAAACCCTTGTTAATCTTTAGAACTCCACTTTCAATTGTGTACTTGTACCCTTTTGAATCAAGAGTACTCAACAAAATCAAATTTCTCTTCAATTCTGATACATGTCATACGTTACTACGTGTTTTGACAACTCCATTGAACGTCTTAATTTTGATCGTACCAATACCGACAATTCTACATGAAGCATTATTTTCCATCAAAACAACACATTCAGACACTGTTTCATATGTTGTAAACCAATCCCGATTGATACTCTTATGGAAGGTGCAACTAGGATGGATGACCTACTCCTTGCTCACTTTAGAGTTGTCAGAAGAAGCAACTAGGAGTTCATCATCGCTGCAGTCTTCTTGTAATAGTCCGATTTAGACCCTGGTCAGAATAGTGGTTTTGAGACCACAAATTTGAGTTAGAAAAATATTTAAATATTATTTTCTGTGCTTAAAATATGTGAATTGACATGTGTGACAGTTTCGTATGAAAATTCGATCATTTGTGTGCTTAATTTGATAAAAGGACTTAATCACGTAAAATATAAAAGTTGTCTGCTGTTTGTTAAAGTGTCTATTTGAGGTGTCTTTTTAAATGCGAGGTCCTTATGTTGTTATTTGACCATTGAAAGTTTGAGTGGACATTAATAATCTTGTATGTTAATGGTTAAAATGTTAATTAACTAAGGGTATAATGGTAAATGGTGTATTAATGTGTTAAATAAAAGAAATGTTAAAATTAGCTCATTTTAAGTGTTCTATTACCGAAAATACTAAGTAAAAGAAGAAGAAAAGTTTAAGTTAGGGTTCGGCACTTGTGGCTGTTAATTTAAGGTTCGTTTTTTATCTGTTTTTGATAATTTCTATATTTTTGTGATTGTTGCTTTGTATATTAACAAGCCCATGTCTCAATTTCTGATTTTCTTGATGATTTTGAGTTGAGCCATTAATGAAATTATAAGCTTTCCGAGGTTAGTTGTTTCTAAATGAAAGATATGTTTTGGGTTAACATATTTTGTATTTGAATTTTTGATGAATTTGAGTAAGTTAGACTAAATTGTGAAATTTTTAAATTGAGGGACTAAAATGTGAGATAAATGAAATATGTGGACTTGTATGAGTGCTATGAATATTCGGCTAAGCATAAGTATATGCAAATTTTGTACATTTTGTGATTTTTATGATTAGGGACTAAATTATCAAAATATGAAAATATGAGGGCTAATTTGTAAAATGCCTTAAATGTGTGTTTGTGGATTGATTTGAATGATTTGGTGAATAAAAGAGCTAAATTTGAATTTATATAGATTAAGAACTAAAGAAAACAGAATTAGATCAGGGAAAGTCAAAAGTCGTCGAGTAGACGATTCTGTCTATCTGAATCCGTATGAGGTAAGTTGATAAACAAATAATCGTGTTTTGAATTGAATTATTATTAATATGATATTGAACATTGCTAAATGAATATATGAGTTGAGCATGAGATATCCGAGAAAGTATCGAAAAAGTTCTAACGTCCGAAAAGCCCCGTATGAACCATAGGAATAGTTAGGATACATATGTCATGACATAGGATCCGATATGTGTTTTTGTGCAAGACCACATCTGGGACGTTGGCATCGACTTATAATTTACACCACGTCTGGTACGTTGGCATCGACTTATGATTTACATGTAAGACCATGTTTGGGACATCAATATCGTATTTGATTTCATGCAAGACCCTGTCTGGGACAGTGGCATCGATATTTGTTTACATGTAAGACCACGTCTGGGATGTTGGCATTGTACGAGCTTTTCGAGCTATCCACGTATCCTTATGGTTCCTAATGGTTCAACAGGCATTCTGAGAAATGAATGAGTATATGTGATGTATATCCGATTCAGGTACGTTTGAAATGTATACTATGTTTGAGAAAAAAAAAGGTAAGTATATGTACAAGTGATGATATATGTTGTAAGTATGAGAAAATATGTTATATGTGTAAATGAATCGGGAATATGTTAAATGTATATGAACTATGTGGTTTGAGATAGTATTTTCCCAGGGAGTATATGTAATTTGATGATGCTTTAATGTTTTGAATGTTAAGTTTATTTGTATATGGCTTACTAAGCTTTTGAAAGCTTACTTTGTGTGTTTTTCATCTGTTTTATAGATATCGTAGCTATCAGGAGCTCAGGGATCATCAAGGATTGTCACTACACTATCTAAACTTATTTTGGTACCTTTTGACATTGTGAATATAAGAATATGGCATGTATAGGCTAGAAGTATTTGGATATGTTTTGTAATGTATATATCATGCCATGTGATATGGCTAGTTTGTGGTTGAACTTATGGTTTGATTTTGGTATATGATATGTGATACAAATTATGCTTGTGTGATGTGTTTAGAATGACCAAATGAAATGGTCAATTTTGGTAAGTTTTGGAATGTGCATATTTGAGAGCGTGTGATTGAATGGAGTAAAATGAGGTTATGCAACAAATGTTTAGATATGATTTTGTCTTATGTTTTGGCATAATTTGGTATGACTATTAAGCATGAAATTGGTTGATAATGTTATGGCATGATTGGAGTATGTATTGGTAGTGAAATAGTTGAGCATTTGGTATGCAATTGATGTTGTGGTTTTGATACTTGTAGGGAGGACCCTTAATGGGTGGCATTTTGGCCTTGTAAATGGCCTATTTTTGCCCACACAGGCAGAGAAACGAGCATGTGTCTCAACCGTGTTGCTCGAAGGCCATTTCGAAATGAGCCTGGGTAGACCACACGGTCGTACACATGGGCTTGTGCTAGGCCGTGTGGCCAAGTCAGTTTCGACCACGAGCTAAATACACAGGCATGTGGTCAGTCGTGTGGCCAAGTCAGTAGCCTCCTTAATTTTCACACGGCCTGGCACACGGATGTGTCTTGTGGCCATGTGGACAAGTCAGTATGTATGCCCTGTTTTGACACGGCCTAGACACACGAGCGTGTCTAAACTCGTGTGAGGCACACGACCTGTTCACACGGGCGTGTGACCTGTACAACTTTGGAAAATGTTTAAGTTTCGAGAAATTTTGTATGAGCCCGAGTTAGTCCCGACCCCTTTTTAATGAATGTTTAAGGTCTCGATTGCCAATATAAGGGACTCTATGATAATGTTTGACTATGAATGTGAATGATGTATATGAATTGTTTGTAAAATATTCTGATTTTCCTGGTAACACCTTTAACCTTAGTCCGGCGACGGATACGGGTTAGGGGTGTTACACTTCTACTGCATTGCCTCACTGATTGTTCTATTTGTTTTCCCTTTTGATTCGTAGTCTCTCTTTTTATCTTATTCATCAACTTATAACACTCAGACTTAATGTGCTTTTTCTTTTTGTAGAAATTATAGGTTTTACCTCTGTTTGACTATTTTGATCTACCCTTAGATTTACTATGAGGATTTCGTTCCTGTGTCCTTCCACGATTATCATCAGTTTTTCTTTCTTGTATCCCACGAACAATGAGACCCTTTCCCTAAGAGTTGGATATAGCCAGAAGATGCTTTATCTTGTCATATGAGGCTAAGGAAGCATAGACTTCATCAATCGTGAGAGATTTTTGACTATACGAAATCGTATCTCTAAAAGTTGAATAAGACGGACAACAAACAAAATAGAATTAACCCTAAATATTCATTATCATACTGGACTTCCATTACCTTTAAGTCCGAGGAAATTTCTTTAAACACAATTAAGTGTTTGATCACAGACGTACCTTCTTCCACATGATGAGAATAAAGACACTACTTCATATGCATCTTGCTTGTTAGGGTTTTCGACGAGCATACTTGCTCCATCTTTGCCCATAAAGCAGCGATGGTCTTCTACTTCAATATGTCATGTAGAATTTCATTCAACAGATGTAGATGTAATTGCATTAAAGCCTTTCGATCTTTACATTTCTTCTCTTCAAGCGTCAATGTCAAAGGCATCTTATCTAACTTTAGCAGGGCATCCTCCAAATCCATCTGCATAAGAACCGCCTACATTTTTACCTGCCATAATGAGAATCTGGTGTTGTAATCCAAAAACAAAATATCATACTTCATTGTCACCATTACCGTGATCGAGATGAGTAACCCAAAAAACTCTGATACTAGTTTGTTATAATAAATTCCGATAATGACAATAGAACAATCACAAAGAAATAAGAAAAGAAAAATAAGAACACAAAGATTTTATGTGGAAACCCTTTTTGGAAAAAAGCCACGAGCATAGGAGAAGAAATTCAGTAATGTTGAAAAACGAATGATACAAAAGGAGTTTCGACTATATCTATTTAAGGGTTGAAAACCCTGTTCTAATCAAAGTCAAATAGTAGAATTAGTTTTATAGGGGCTCAACTTGTGCAGCACCTCTCGCCCCTACAAATCACCTTATTTTGTTACTGTATTTATTTTTTCAACAAATGACGGGATTCGAGTCACACAAACTCTAACAACATGAATTTTGAATAACTAATTGAGTAGTAGTTAATAATAAAATAATTTTAGAAATTATGAGAAATAAATATAATAATTTTTTCACATGTCCGATGTGATTCATTGTATAAATGATATATATAATGCTTATAATGATTTGACTTTTTTTTGTATTGAATCTGATTCTTAACTTTTCATAGTGAGTTAAAATGTTTTTTTAACAAGAATATTGACTAAAATATTATTATTTTTAATCAATGTTAGCATGGCAACTTGTGTGCTATTGATATGTCTTTCATTTTGACATGATATTATTTGGCTTATATGTTTTGTCAAAATATAATTTAATAAAAATTTTAAAAATTTTAAAATTCAAAAAAATTATAAAAATTCATAAAAATTTTGAAAAATAGCATGTGGATTGTTATGTGGGTTGTTATGTTTAAAAATTTAACATTTTAGTAAGTATTTTTGTTAAAGAAAAGGAATTCAATTTTTTCTAAAAGGCTAATAGTTAAATTTGAATCTTTTTAAAAAGTAGTGAGTTGAATTTAATTAAAAAAACCAAGGGTCAAATTGACAAAAAAATATAAATGTTAAGAACTATTTATTATGCCTAATAATATTACAAGGTGGAGTGGAAAATTGTAACTTAGCCTCTTTTTTTTTCTTTTTATTTTTCCTTTTTAATTATTTTTAATGATGTTTCTCAAGTTATATTTCTCTAATAAGTTAAATAAGTGATTGTAAATTTTAAAACTGTTTAAGAAAGTCTTTAAATTTATCAATATTTTTAAGAGTTAAAAGCATTATTTAAATTGAAATAGCATTTAAAATATAAATAATGTTTCAATAAATTATTTATTAGTTATATTATTTAAATTTGACTAATAATCTACATTAAGTGATTAATGATTAAAATTAAATTAGAAACTATATATAAAAATAGAATTTCACATAATCTACTAATATAGTATTTATATTTTAATATCAATTATCATATTTTTAAAATTAAACTTATAGATTATTTTTAATTTCATATATTATTAATGAAATATTACAATTTTTTAATAAAAAATCAATTCATATAGCGCATGGTTAAAAACTTAGTATATTATAAAAAGCAAGGTACAAGGTACATTCTACGTAATAATATGATGTGAAAGCTTCAAATTGTAACAAGTGGATACTTTCATTCAAATAACACTTCATCAATAACATTAAAACTAAATCGCTTTAAAAATATTTAAAAATAAAATATCTCTATACATTTTTTGAAACTTTTTTAAAATTTATAATCTGATTTTTAAATTTCTAAAACTATTTTATATTTAACTCTCAAAAAATAAAAAATAACTTTTAAAATTCAATATAAAAATAATTTATCTGTTATAAAATAAAGAGAGATTGAGAGAATAAAGAACAAAGAAAATATGAAAGCAATAGAGAATGTATTTTATTGATCAAAAGGGATAATTACAATGTTTCATCAGAGTCTCTACTTATAAGCACAAGAAATATAAAAGAAGTAGAGATCTAAATCTAATAACTATTAGAATTTAAAGTACATTAAAACTTTATCTTGATCATGATGGACATCCACTTAATAAGATATTCATAACACTCCCCCTTAGATGTCCATTGGTAGATAATGCGCCTCATTAAATCCTTATTAGGAAAAACCCTGTAGGTAAAAACCTAATGAAGGAAAAAGAGTACATGATCTATAATATGTATAACATGCTGTCTCATTAAAAACCTTACCAGGAAACCTAATGGGACAAAACCTTGATTAAGGGAAAAAGAGTGCAATGCTTATTTACTCCTCCTCATGAAAACATCACATATTTTCTCATATTCTACGTATTCAATCTTGAATACTGGTTTTTCAAATGACTATTTGAATGTATTTGATAAGCATTTATATTACCATTCTTTTAAAAGTCATGAGTGAGGAAGATTTGGGGAAATATATTTTCATCTCTTCAAGAGATTCAACAATAACCATAACAAATTCTAATCATGATGCTTTTATAAAAACACATATAGGTATTTTGGATCATTTTATAATCCTTCTTCTACTACTATTCACTAAGTCAAATTTACCACATATGTTCAAATTATTTAAATACATATAAATGAATAATTTCTCAAGAATTTCAATATGCTTCTAGCATCCTAAATCCTTCAATGATTTTAATATAAACTTTACTCTATAGTGATTCATAAAAGGTTGTAACAATAACCATTACCCACAAGTTAAATCTTTTATGAATTGTCAATTTAATAATATATCTAAAGGTTATTGCATTCATCACAAAAGAATATTATATCTTTTCATAATCAATACCAGGACTTAACAAAGACCTTCATATTTTTATTCCGCTTTTGTAAAACTACTTCAATTGCAGCCTCACTGGCTTTATACCTTTAGATATTTGAATTACTGGTCCAAAAATTTCACGAATTTAATTGTACATGAGTTGTGTCTTTCTATTTTTATCAATTTATTCCATATCTATATTTCTCAATATATTTATTCAAGATCTTCCTTTTATTTCATTATTTCAATAATAATATTGCATGCAAAATCATTATCGACCACTTTTATTATTCGGTTCCACATTTTCTTGAATTGACATAACTTATCGAGATCTCTTATTTTAAAATTCAGTTTCAGGTACCTGAATCTCTTCTGGAGTTTTACTTATTAGTTATGTCTTGGTCTCTTCTGAAGTACCCGCCTCCACTATATGACCATTTAGAAGAATTTTCATATTTGGAACCGATTATTCTAACTGATTGTTTGTCTAGGACTTGATTCAAATTAAAATATTAACTTGGTTATTCTCATTAAGTTTGTAGATTCATCTAACAGTTAACTTGTAATGAGTTATCCTTATTGAACTTCCGGTTCAAATCACTCTCCCCTTAACTCATTACAAGTTATTATTTCTTTTCCCCTAATGTATGAAAAACTATCGAATCAAAATTGTAATCACAAATCATGTCATAATTGAATGTCGAATACATTTAAAACATCTAATAATATAGAGAAACTTTTAATTAATACATATTCCCAACTTCTTTGAGGATTTACTCATCTTTGTGCATTATGCTAGAGCAATTGGAACATATACGCACATACAAAAACTCAAAGATGAGAAATAGTTAGCTCTTGATCAAAATCCAATTGTAATGGGAAGTATTTATAATTTATTGGCTTGATGTGTACAACACGTAAATCAACATAATCTCATGTTGAAATAGAAAGTTTAGTTCTTATAAGTAATGGTTTAGACATTCTAAACCATTATGTACAAACTTTTACAAAGGTTTTTCAAACTCAATCAATAAAAGATTGAGATATAAACTTATCGGTATTAGCAATATGAATTGTTTTAATTGTATGATCTAAAATTAATAATTTAAACAAGCAAACTTGCAAACGATAGGTTGCAAATTGATAACACATATGTGATTATTTTGTAGACGCATATACCAAAATTATATAATATTAAAACCATCCACATGGTGGATGAATGAGCCCTTATTCGTTTCAGAAATGCAAGACATTAAATCTCAACTTTAGCTAGTGAGTTTCTAATAGTCAATTTTCATTGAGAACAAGAAACATATGAGAATTCTTTTAAATATAAATTCTTAATTAATTTTCACATCATATATGATTCAGGATGGTCTAACTAGTCATGCCAATTAAAAATGCATTTGTATAAGTAAATTTCTGGTTTGCTTTAACATGTGTTTCAATTGTACTAAATTGTAACAAATTAATAATTTTACTATCATTCATTTTACTTTGTATCCACATATAAGTGTTATTGTGACATTTACTACTGGAAATGTCTAAATCAATGTAGATAGTATAATGTCACTAAGTCAACAAAATAAATATAATTTCCAAACAATTATATGCAATATTCGCTTTAGGGAATATGCCAAAATCTTCAAATATCTAAAAACAATTCTGCAACTTTAGGTGCATCTAACCATAATGAGCTTTAGATAGAATTATCATATTTTATTGCTCATAAATAGAGCTTTTACAGTCAAATATTTTGCTTCTAACCCCTTAATGGGGATGATGACAAAAGAAGATCACAAATAGTATAAAATAAATTTAAATTATAAAAATACAAATAAAAATAAATATAAATTAATAACCCAATCCTCTCTTTTTCATCCTTTCAAAATAGATATTTATAGCAATAGTGATTCATATGAAATATAATATTTTCCTCATTCATAATCTCAATATAAGATCCATTGTAAATATCTTTTAAGACCAATGGATTAATCATCACAAGATATTAATATATTAGCTCTTCTAGAGCTTTCGACTAATTTTGTACTATCAAATCTTTGAATAATATTTGTTTGTTTTAGTACCAAATAAGATAAATACTTTCTATCTATAATGATAGAATTTATTACTACATTCTCATATCCTTCCTCAAAAAATATTAACAGAAACAAAATATTTAGGCATATGCCACATGTGGCCAATGATATTTCATATCACATTGATAACATAAGTTATATTTACCCTTTGAAGAGTTATCTTGAGAACTCTCATTGTTCTTTTATGTATTACTATGTTCCTACTTTTAGTGGTCTATGATTATAATTTTTATTTTCTTTATATTTGCATTCATTTTAGGGAATGTAAAAGATCTAGTAGGATAGACTTCTAAACGCCTCCATTAATTATTTATTTCATAATCACCATCGCAAAATAAGCGTGGATTTCAAATCAAAATCTATCTATTCATGTTGTCATGATTAGTCTTCAATCACATCCTCAATTACAACAACAATCATGATATCTATATTTTCATTTTTCATAATTGTTATATACTGCTACATTCATCTCAGGGAATGAATCAAAACTAGTGAGAAGTATTTCATAGTTTTTCATTAATAACTTATTATTTTACTTAGCCACTAGAAGGTATGAGATCGTTCAAAAATACTGTTAAAGTCATTTTCACAATATTGCTATTGCAGGAGCACATTAGATATTTCCATCATATAGTGTAATGTATTCTTTCGGGGAATATATATATAATACAAATACATGAGTATCTCATGTTATTTATATGTATGGTTTTAATGTAAAACACATGAAGGTTTTATTCAACATATATATTCTTGATCTAAAAAATAATATTATATTTTATAAACTTTTGCATCACAAGGAGCTAAAATATAAACTCTTAAATAGCTTTTTACAGTTTGATGCATATTAGTTCTTCAAGAGCATATAATCATTTTATTATATAACCTTAATGAATGCTTAATTTATTTTAAATAAAATTATATTTATTCATATAAAAATAAAATGAATAGGTATAAATAAAACATATATCAAACGTAACAAATAATAAATTCATGTTACTAATAAATCATTGTGGTTAGATCATATATATCTTATATATCATACCACAAAAAATACAAAATATTACAATGTCAAATTAAAATAACTTTATAACTATAAAAGTTTTAAAATAAACATTTTCTAACTTCCACCTCTTATGACATAATTTCATCTCAAATTTTATAATGATATGAAATTATCATAAACAGGGTGAATATCCCAAAGTTCATGACAAGTAAGTATTTTTACTCACATTCAACAATAATCATTTATCTTAAGCAAAATCAAAATCAAGCCAATCAATTTTATTAAAAATGAACAAAATATTTATCTCCACATAAAAATCCCAATAACTAAATGCATGAAGGGTTTTATAAATTCATAAAGATACGGATAGTCAATTATATAAATTAAACTTTTTAATAGAAATCAAATCAAATTTCAAAAGAAGTTGATTAGATTGACTTACATTACCATAGATGAGAAGTAGTGATTATAAACATACTTTGTAATAAAGAGAAATAGATCATCCCCAAGCAAATATCAAAAAGCAAACTTTGAGAGTGAATCTTACTTCTCGATTTCATATAGATAACAATGTCAAATATTTCACCATCCTTAAGAACAAAAAGTAAAATAAGTTAATCAAAACAATGATAACGTATAATGAAAGAAGAATGAAAGATAATAATTAGATATAAAACATCAAATAAAAGAAACTTCTTGTAAAAACTTTGCATCTTGCCGTCAAAGATATTGAAAAGCATGAATGATAAATTTGATCGAAGATAAAAGGAACTATCACTTTGAGCAAGATCGTACTGATAACGTGTTATAAATAAAGAGAGATGGAGAGAATAAAGAACAAAGAAAATATGAAAGAAATAGAGCATTTACTTTGTTGATCAAAATGGATAATTACAATGCATTATTAGAGTCTCTATTTATAGGCACAAGAAGTATAAAAGAAGTAGAGATCTAATTCTAATAACTATTAGAATTTAGAGTATATTAAAACTTTATCTTGATCATGAAGGACATCCACTTAATAAGATATTCATAACAATATCGAAATTTTTGTGCATTTTAAAAAATTCAAAATATTATTTTTAAAATAATATTGCAAGTTTTTAAAGATTAAACTATTGTTTACAGTTTTTATAATAAAATGTTATAAACAACTAAATAAAAAATACCTTATCAAAATTTAAATAATTTACATGAGTTTAAATCAATTTTTTGTGAGTGTGGTTATTAAATATTTTTATTTGTTACTTAAATAATAACAAATTTATAAAACACATGAACAATCTGTGTAACAGCCAGATTTTGGGCCTAGTAGGAATAGTGGTTTCAAGACCACAAATTCGGAGTTGGATAAATCCTTTTTATTTTTATTTTTGTGTTATAGCATAATTATATGAGTGCAAAAAAATTTTGGTGAATTAATTTTAGCGATTGTGAGCTCAATTACGAAAAAGGACTAAATTGCATAAAGGGAAAAAGTTTTGTTTTACTAGCTAGATGTGTTAAATAGCTAGAGAACCATAATTTTGGGTTTTTAAAGTGCAATTAGACCCTCTTAAAAGAGGTGGCCAGCCATAGGGGACAAAGAGACTCATGTTGATTAGGTTAGGTGGACATTTGGTGACTTATTTGACTAAAATAAAAATAAAGAAAAGAGAGGCTATAGTGTCATCTTCTGCACCAATTTTTTTTAGCAACTAAGGGGGTTTAGAGAGCTAAAAATATCAGCCATTTTTATCTCTTGCAAGTAAGTCATTTAGAAGGTTGTTCTTGATGATTTTTATATTTTTGGACCCCTTGTAGCATGAACTTTCTAATAAGGGGACTATTTTGCAAAATGGATGAAAGTATAGGGTTTGCCATGAAAGAATTTATGTTTTTAGCTGAAATTTTATGGAAGAAAATGAATATTGGTTGTTAAATAAACAACTTTTGTGAAAGGGGTATCATGAAAACACATAAATGGGCTATTTTGTAAAGCTTGTAAAATAGGTGGTAATTGTGTGAAATGTTTGAAATTGTGAGTTGCTATAGATATAAAAAGAGTTTGGATAGGCTTGGTTAATGAGAAAATATGATAAAAATTGATTTACGAGCCCAAGGGAAAAATCATAATTTTTATAAAGTCTAAGGGCAAAACGGTTTTTTTTTCGAATTGTGAATTGTAGTATGTTTTTGTTAATGTGATAATTAAATGAGTGAAATTTTATTATTATAGATCAAGCAATACATAATTCGGACCTAGACCGGGGAAAAGCCAAGCAAACAGATTAACTACAATTAGTCGCCTACATTTTGTGTACCGAGGGAAGTTGTACGTAAATAGTGTAACTTATCTGTATTTATGTATTGTATAATTAATATGGCATAAATTGTGGACTATTGCTGTGAATGTGCATGATGAGAATTGATGTAGTAGAGACTCCCGGTTGAACCTTAAGAATAATTTGGATATCCATGCCATGACATTTGGGTGATGTGTATGTTAGTGTAAGACCTGTCTAGGACATGTCATCGACACCGATAGATGAGAGCTATTGTAAGACCTGTCTAGGACACGACATCGGCCTCAAGATATGCAAGCTAGTGTAAGACCTGTCTAGGACATGGCATCGGCTTGAGGTGTGTCAGTGTAAGACCTGTCTGGGACATGGCATCGACACAAATAAGTGAGAGCTAGTGTAAGACCCGTCTGGGACATGGCATCAGCCTCGATATATGAAAGTCAGCGTAAGGCCTGTCAGAGACATGGCATCGACTTAGATGTGACAGCCAGTGTAAGATCATGTTTGGAACATGGCGTTGGCATCGTACCCTATGTTTGGGACTTAGTAATTATCCTTTAGTATTCCAAATGGTTCAACGGGAAATTTGTGGTTTATGTCGAAATGGTAGCACTGATGACCATATTTTGAGTGGTACAGGTACTTATATGAAATTGATGATATGTGAACTCTATTCTTGTTGTATGAATAGCGAGGAATGAACATGAGTAAGTTGTGTTATGAACATTTACTCTTTGTGCCAGTTATGATATATTGAGGTTATGATCACATGTGGTAACATGATTGTTATTCCATATTTTAGATACAACTTACTAAGCTTTGTGCTTACCTGTTTCCTTTCCATTTTCTTCTAGTGCAGCCAAATTAGCCCGTGGATCAAAGAATGTCGGAGGCATCGTTCACACTATTACACGAAGCTTTTGGTATGGTTAGTTTTATTATCTTGAGTATGGCATGTATAGGGATTAAGTCTTTTTGTTATGTGTCATATTGTTAGGTTTCCAATTATGTTGGCTTGGGATGAAAACCTTCTCTTTTTTTTTTCAGGCGATGGTTGATGGCTAATATTCATTATTGATAATTGTAAATGATGATGCTTCCATGGATGACCAAAATGTATGAATGATCAAATGCATGTTTGGTTTGTTAGAATGCCATGTTGTGGTTGATTTAGTCTTATATTGCTGTGTGGATTGGAGATATTTGTTGTTGTGTAGGATGGTGCAAGTAAGGGTGGCAAAAAGGCTTTGTAGATAGTCTTGTATTTGTCCATATGGGTAGACACACGGGCATGTGTCTAGGTCGTGTGCGACACACGGTCAGCCCCATAGGCGTGTTGCCCGGTCGTGTGTCCCCTGCACCTTAAAATTTTAAGTCAGTATGCATGGTAGTAAACACATGGGTAGCGACACGACAGTGTGTCTCAGCCGTGTGGAGGACACGGCCTCTGGGCATGGGCGTGTGCCTAGGCCGCATGAAGTCTGCACCTCAAGTATGGAATTAAATTCACCACACAGGCTAGCACACAGGTGTGTGCCTTGGCCGTGTGCTCCTAAATGGTTGCTGACGTCAGAAATAGAATGTCAAGGTTGTTGGACACGAGCTGAGATACAGGCGTGTCATGGTCGTGTGAGGGACATGGGTTATGGACACGGGCGTGTGTCAGGCCATGTGAAATCCCCGGTAGGTTTGAAATAGAAATTAATTCTATACGGGTTAGGGACACGAGTGTGTCCCGATGTGTTTAAGCCGTGTGAATGGCATGGGCCTTCAACACGGCCATGCCAAGAAGGCCACACGGGCGTGTCGCCCCTTCTACATGGATGTGTGCCCCTGTTTCAAGAGTCATTTTCCAGAGTTCTTTAAAGGACCCTGTTTGGTTCTGAATCATCCTTAAAGCTTGTTTTGGGCATCGTAGGCCCATAATAAGGAATTCTAGACAAGGTTTGAAAAGTTTTAAGTTTGATCAAGTTTTTATGAATTGTAAATGTTGGAATGCATGTGTTTAAGTTTAGTAATGCCTCGTACTCAGTCCCGGCCTCGGACTCGGGTAAAGGGTGTTACATTTAGTGGTATCAGAGCTATGGTTTAGTCGATTTTAGGACTAACCTAGCGTGAGTACGAGTCTAGCTATACATGCCATAGTTGTATATTGATAGTGTGACGACTCCTAACGAATATATATATCACGTTTTTATATAGTAAATGGATCCCGATGGAGCTATGACGGACGACGTGAAAAGTAATGTGCTGGCTTCCGTTGAAGGGACCGCGCCAGTTGAAAGTTAGCCAGTGACGATAATTCAAGGTGGAGGGGCTAGAAAAGCCTACCTTTGTATGACAGATGTTGGTACTCGGAGTTTGTTCATGTGAATCTGAACACTCCACCTCCCCCACTTTCTCTGATCCCATAGCCTACCCCTATAGCTCCTCATGAAGTAGAAATGGTTAGGAGAGAGAAAACTCTAGTGGACAGAATTTGAAAGAATGGGGCTATGGAATTTCGGGCTAATTTTGATGATGAACCGGAGAGAGCAGAGTTCTGGTTAAAAAATACCATCATAGTATTTTATGAGCTATCGTGCACGCCGGAAGAGTGTATGAAGTGTGTAGTGTCACTTTTATGAGACTCGACCTACCAATGGTGGAATATTCTCGTGTCAGTGGTACTGAGAGAGAGAGTAACTTAGGAATTCTTCTAGGAAGAGTTCCGTAAAAAGTATATTAGCCAAAGGTTTATTAATCAAAAGAGGAAGGAATTCCTTGAACTAAAGCAAGGCCGTATGACAGTGATGAGTACGAGCGCGAGTTTGTGAGGCTCAGCAAATATGTGCGGGAGTGTGTATATATAGAAGCCACCATGTGCAAGAGGTTTGAAGATGGTCTGAATGAAGATATCCGTCTATAAGTTGGCATCTTAGTGTTGAGGGAGTCTGTGGTACTTGTTGAGAGAGCTTGCAAGGCCGAAGAATTGGCGAAAGAGAAGAGAAGAACTGACATCAAGTCTCGTGGCTCAAAGAAAAGACACATGGGGAAATCACACCAGACCTCATCCAAGAGATCGGGAGAGTTTCCTGGTCGATCAAATGCGTCAGTAGGATTCTTGAGCAGAAACAAGAACAAGCAGCATGCAGTATCTAAAGCTCAAACCATTTTTATCACAAGTATTGGTAGTCCTCGACCAAATAGACCAGAATGTTTATAGTGCAGTAGGCGTCATTTCGGTGAGTGTCGAGGTAATGAAAGAGGCTGTTTCAAATGTGGGTCGCTGGACCATTTTATTCTTAGCTATTCCGAGATGATCGAGAAAGATAAAGACCAAGGTGTGAGATCGGGTAACGCCCCTTCGAGGGGTAGACCGCATAAGGCCCGGGAAGTAGGGCTAGCAGTAGAGATATGCCTAGAGATACTGCTATGAGGTTTGAGGGCAGAGCACCTGCAAGGACTTAAGCCATTCGTGCCTGTGAAGAGGCTGCGTCTCCCGATGTGATTACAGGTACCTTTTCCATCCATGATATACCTATTGTTGCTTTGATTGATCCGGGGTCAACCCATTCCTATATTTGTATGAAATTGATACCCAGTATGAACATGCTAGTTGAGTCCACTTAAATTGTGGTAAAAGTGTCTAACCCGTTAGGCAAACATGTATTAGTAGACCAAGTATGTAGAAACTGTCCATTGACAATTAGAGGTCATTGTTTTTCGGCTAACCTTATGTTATTGTTGTTTGACAAATTTAATGTAATCCTCGGTATGGACTGGTTGACTTCCCATGGTGTTGTAGTGGATTGTGTGTAACAACCCAAAATTGACCCTAGTCGGGAAGTGGTTTCGGGACCGCTAAACCGAGTCATCGAAATGTTTGAATGTGATAATTATTGTCTAGAATATGTAATTATGAATGTGTGAAAATTTCAAGCTTCGATTTAGTCGATTGCATGTGAATTTAGTCAATAGGACTTATGCGAGAAAATTTTAAAATGTGATAGGTCAATGCGTAAGGACCTATTAGTGCATGTGGAAAAAGGGGAGGACTTGCATGTCAAATTCCCCCCCTTTTATAGTGGCCGGCCATGACAAATAAGGTGGACAAGGTGTGATGGGCAAAACATGTCATAGACATGTTTTGTTGGTGCATCATGGGATGAATAACAAAATAAAAAGTTAGTAATAAAGAAATGGAAAAAAAAGAATGATGAAAGGAAAAAAAAAGGGATCATCATTCATGTTCTTGCTAGCCGAATCTAAAGAAGAAAGAAAAAAAAAATTTGTTCATCTTTTATCATCCTTGGCCGAAAATGCTAAGAAGAAGGGGGAAGGGGAAGTAAAACATTCGGCCACTCCTTCTAGTCTTGAATAAGGTATGTAATGCATGGTAGCTTTTGGAAATTGTTGAATGTATTAAGCTAGTTACTAAGTCCCTTAGTTAGCCCATGTTCAAATCTTGAATCTTGTTGGTAACATGAGCAATCGGTCATCTTAAGTCACTATTAAGGTAAGGAAGTTTGTACTAGCTTTTGAAATTTTAGTTAATATTGAGTGAGTTATCAAGTGATTTTTGTAAACCATGTTGAAATTTTGATTTTGGGGGTAAGTATGGTTTTCGGCTATAAAAGATTAATAAGGGTGATGATTGTGTTTCATGCTAAACTTAGATGAAATTGTGTGATTAGATAAATTAAAGGTAATAGTATAGTTGATGAATATATATATAGATATACATATTCGGCCATCACTTAGGAGCTTATGTGATGTTGAGTTTAAGCTTTGCATATTCGGCTATATATATATACATATATATGCAAGCCCATTCGTGATATTACCTTAGGACTATGTATATATAACCGACAAAAAAGGGAAAAACTAGCAAAGGTGAATGCCGAATGAGCTATAGGAGGTGTGGATGACTTTTATGCATGTGGGTGTGTGTGTATGCCATTTAGTTGGCGACATTCGGCATTTCTTAATTAACATTAAAGATGAGTGAATGAAATCGGCATGTGTATTTGTGAAAATGCCGAATGTGAATGGAATGGAGTGGATGCTTTAAATGTGTTATGAACAATTATAAGTTAAATTAAGGTTTGCTAAACTACCATTGTCATTGCCGAATATACAAACATATATATGCATGTGTAATTGAAGTATGAATGTTTAGCAAGATGGTTAAACTAGTTAATTTATCGATTTAGCTCAAGAAGCTAAAGGTGGAGAGGCAAGCAAGGGCAAAGAAAAGATCATCGAGTAACCGAGTTGGAACCGTCTTACCCAACACAAAGTAAGTCATCAAGCATATATTTTGTATTGATCTAAATAGACATAATGTCTATGTAATCATGCTGAATGGAATGATAAATTTATATACATGTATGTATGTGGTGATGAAAGTGTTGAATGAAGAGAAAAGAGGTGAGATGTATTGAGTTGTTGACCTCGGCACTAAGAGTGCAGGTATAAACATTTATGATCATGAGATTGGCGCTAAGTGTGCGGGTTTAAATTGTACGGCACTAAGTGTGCGAGTTTGATTATGTAGCACTAAGTGTGCGAGTTTGATTATGTAGCACTAAGTGTGCGAGTTTGATTATGTAGCACTAAGTGTGCGAGTTTGATTACGTAGCACTAAGTGTGCGAGTTTGATTACGTAGCACTAAGTGTGCGAGTTTGATTATATAGCACTAAGTGTGCGAGTTGATTATATAGCACTGAGTGTGCGGACTTAATATATACTTTTGAATCATTATGGACACTAAGTGTGCGACATTATTGAGTCGATTACGGACAGCGGATCGGGTAAGTACCTTGAGTTCATGGCTAATAGGTGCTATGACTATATTTGGAGTTGAGCTTGGTAAGTTTGAACCTATGTGACAAATATACTTGAAGTCACGTACATAAGATTTATTGTGGAATAGGTGAAAGGCCGTTTAGTTGTATGATTGTAACAAAAATAAAATGATGTATGAAAATGCCTCAAATATCCTATTGATGAGTATATGGAATGTGAATGCATGATTTGGTATGAGATTGAACCGATGGGTCTGAGGAACTATGGCATGGTTCGGTATGGATGGAGTAACTAGCCTCGTTCCATTTTGTTTCCTATTGTGATAATGTTATTAATGGATGGTAGTGCATTGCTTATGACTTACTGAGTTATATACTCACTCGATGTTTCCTTGTCACCTATTTTAGGTTTCTTGGACTCGTCTCTTTTTGCGTGATCGGGCCGTCATTGGAGTCATCACACCGGCTAGCAAGTTTTGGTACTTTCTTCTTAGTCGGCTTAGGAGAACATTTCGGCATGTATAGGCTATCATGTTGTGTTTGAACTTTGGTATGTAAAATTTTAGCCATGCGAAAATGGCATAAATGTTCGGTTGGGTTTGGTTTCATAACGTTAGGTCGTAAATCTTGATAATTCGACCTTTTTATGCCATATGTCATGGTTGATTATTTTGGTGTTAAAATTCATGATATGGCAATAGTGTAGTAGGGGGATGTTTGACAATGATTAGCCTTTGGCATGGCTAGTCATGATCATAATTTGTGATATGTATGACGAATTACTAGTTAGATCAAGGAGAAATCACGAAATGGGCATAGTTGCTTTCGTAACAGATGCTGGCAGCAGCAGTGACGTGAGATTGAAAAATCACTAAAAATATTAGGAGTGGAATTAATTGATGAATAAATTATGTATTCGAAGCTCGATGAGTCTATTTTCATATAGAAGCAACGAAAAGATCATATGGACAGTATGTTAAGAGATATTCAGGTTCTCGTGAGACAGGGCCAGAACGGTTTCTGGATTCCCTGTTCCGACTTTGGAAATTCATTATAAATTAACCAGAGACAATTAGGAGTCATACCATATATGGATAGATTCCTCTCTGAGTCTAGTTTCTATAGAAACAAACGGCATCAGTATTGAAGCTCTGTGCAGGGAGATATCCAGGTCGTAATGCGCAAAGGTCAGTGTAGTCGATCCCTGTAACATGGGAGACTTTGACTAATAAAATGTACTAATTGGCCCGACCAAAAATTCTAGAAAAAAATATGTAGATGGGCATATGAGTCTAGTTTCAGGGAAAAATCACGAAACTGATTTTTGAGTTGTGAAACTCAAGATATTATTTTTAAAGCGACTAGTACGCAGATTGGCAGTGTCTGAGAAATATTTTTATAAAGGGTTTAAAGTCTGTTAACATCTCGTGTTCGACTCCGGTGTCGGTCTCAGGTTCGGGGTGTTACACTTTATTGGTATCAGAGCTATGGTTTAGTCGATTTTAGGACTACCATAGCACGTATGAGTCTAGCTATACATGCCGAATGTTAATGTTTAACTCTGTGATGACTTCTGACGGTTAAAATTTATGTTTTGATTAGTAAATGGATCCCGGTGTAGAGAGAACCTTGGCGGATGACATTGAAAGTGTAGCGGCTGCTCCCGCACAAGGGACACCGCCTGTTGAACCTCAGTCATCTGCGAATAATCAAGGTGAGGGGGCTAAACAAGCCTTCTTTACCATGATGAATGAGTGGGTCGCGTAGTATGCCCGAACCAATCCGGGTGTCCAACAATTCCCGAATTTGAATAATCCACCCCCGGAGCCAGTAATGCCATCAGTTACTGATCCTGTGAGGCTGAGTAAGCCACCTGTAGACTTGATTAGGAAGCGCGGGGCTGAGGAGTTAGGGCCATAGTTACTGATGATGCTGAAAGGGCCGAGTTCTGGCTTGATAACACCATTCGGGTGTTTGATGAACTGTCATGCACACCCGATGAATGTCTAAAGTGTGCTATATCCTTGTTGCGGGACTCAGCCTACTATTGGTGGAGGACCCTGATTTCCATAGTCCCAAACGAACGAGTAACTTGGGACTTCTTTCAGACGGAATTTCGAAAGAAATATATTAGTCAACGGTTCATTGATCAAAAGCGTAAGGAATTCTTGGAACTCAAGCAAGGCCGTATGACAGTATCTGAATACGAACATGAATTCGTAAGACTCAGTAGGTATGCTCGGGAGTGTGTAGCTGATGAGGTTGCTATGTGCAAAAGATTCGAAGAAGGATTGAATGAAGATTTAAAGCTACTAATGGGTATTTTGGAAATAAAAGAATTCGTAACACTAGTCGAACGAGCCTGCAAGGCGGAAGAACTTGGAAAGGAGAAGAAGAAGGCTGAATTTGAAGCTAGAGACTATCGTAAAAGATCGACGGGTAAAGCTCCGTTCTCAGCCGTAAAGAAGTTCAGGGAGGACACTAATAAGTCGAGGACGACTGCGGGAATTTCCATCAGAGCAAGACCATCGACGGACTCCCGAGCTACTTCGGTAGCTAGTGTGGGCAATAATCGTCTAGAGAAACATGAATGTCCCTAATGTGGAAGACGACACAAAGGTGAATGTTGGGGTAAGTCTATTAACAGGGCCTGTTACGGATGCGGTTCGAAGGACCACTTCATTAGAGATTGCACGGAGCTTGATGAGAAGAATAAGATTCAAGGTGCAAGACCTAGTGGAGTGACAACTAGAGGTAGACCACCGAGAATTTTAGGAGGTAGGGGTGGTAGTCAGAGAGGGGCCTCTGATACGGCTGTTCGAGCTGAGAACCGCACTCCCGCTAGAGCATATGCCATCCGCGCACGAGAGGAGGCATCCTCCCCTGACGTCATCACTGGTACCTTCACTCTCTTTGATACTAATGTGATTGCATTGATTGACCCTGGCTCTACTCATTCATATGTATGCGAAACCTTAGCATCCAGTAAGACTCTACCTGTTGAGTCTACTGAGTTCGTAATTCGAGTGTCAAACCCTTTGGGTCAATGCGTACTTGTTGATAAAGTGTGTAAGAGATGCCCTCTAAAAATCCGAGAATCCTGTCTTCCGGCCGATTTGATGCTTTTGCCGTTTGATGAATTTGATGTTATTCTTGGTTTGGATTGGCTGACCGCGCATGATGCGGTTGTGAATTGCAAAAGCAAGACTATTGATTTGAGGTGCGCAAATAACGAGGTAATCCGAGTTGAGTCTACGGATTTGAAGGGGTTGCCAGCTGTAATATCAGCAATGTTGGCCCATAAATATGTAAGAAAAGGGTGCGAAGCATACCTTGCGTATGTACTTGATGATAAAGAATTAGAAAAGAAACCCGAATCTGTGCGGGTGGTTTGTGAATACCCGGATGTTTTTCCTGAAGAATTACCGGGTTTACCACCTGTTCGGGAGGTAGAGTTTGGTATTGAGCTTGTACCTGGGACTACGCCGATTTCGATAGCTCCATATCGTATGGCACCAACCGAGTTAAAAGAGTTAAAATCTCAGTTGCAAGAATTGACGGATAGAGGTTTTGCTCGACCAAGTTTCTCACTTTGGGGTGCACCAGTATTATTCGTGAAAAAGAAGGACGGAACCATGAGGTTGTGCATTGACTATCGTCAACTGAATAAAGTGACGATAAAGAACAAATATCCGTTGCCGCGCATCGATGATTTGTTCGACCAACTGAAGGGAGCCTCAGTGTTCTCAAAAATAGATTTGAGATCGGGCTATTATCAGTTGCGAATTCGAGATTCGAACATACCCAAAACTGCTTTCAGAACGAGGTACGGTCACTATGAGTTCTTAGTGATGCCGTTTGGGCTCACTAATGCCCCTGCAGTATTTATGGATTTGATGAATCGGATCTTCAGACCATATTTGGATCGGTTCGTAGTTGTGTTCATTGATGACATCTTGGTCTATTCAAGAGATGAGATCGAACATGCTGAACACTTGAGATTAGTGTTGCAAGTTTTGCGGGATAAGAAGTTATATGCTAAGTTCAGTAAGTGTGAGTTCTGGTTAAGAGAGGTTAGCTTCTTGGGTCATGTGGTATCCGCATCGGGTATTCGAGTTGACCCGAACAAAATCTCAGCCATACTTAACTGGAAACCTCCGAGAAATATTACTAAGGTTCGGAGCTTTTTGGGACTCGCCGGTTATTACCGACGATTTGTCAAAGGTTTCTCGATGATAGCCACACCAATGACGAAGCTACTTCAAAAGGATGCTAAGTTCGAATGGACGGAGAAATGTCAGAAAGGCTTCGATCAACTGAAAACTCATTTGACTGAAGCTCCAATTTTAGTGCAACCCGAATCAGGCAAAGAGTTTGTCATTTATAGTGACGCATCCCTACTCGGGTTGGGTTGCGTATTGATGCAAGAAGGCCGAGTTGTGGCCTATGCGTCGAGACAATTGAAGCCACACGAGAGAAATTATCCAACCCATGATCTCGAACTAGCCGCCATCGTATTCGCTTTGAAAATATGGCGACATTACTTGTTTGGCGAAAAGTGCCACGTATTTTCGGATCACAAAAGTCTCAAATATTTGATGACTCAAAGAGACTTAAATCTGCGACAAAGACGTTGGCTTGAGTTGTTGAAAGATTACGAGCTTGTCATTGATTACCACCCGGGAAAGGCTAATGTGGTTGCGGACGCCTTAAGCCGGAAATCGCTGTTTGCTTTACGAGCGATGAATGTGCACTTGTCTGTTCTACCCGACAATGTGTTAGTAGCTGAATTAAAGGCCAAACCATCATTGATTCATCAAATTCGTGAAGCTCAGAAAGTCGACGATGAATTGGTTGCAAAACGGGCTGAATGTATTCCGAATATGGAATCCGAATTTCAAATTGATGATGACGATTGTTTGAGGTTCAGAAGTCGGTTGTGTGTTCCAAGAAATTCAGAACTCATTTCGATGATTCTGAACGAAGCTCATTGTAGCCGAATGTCAATTCACCCGGGGAGTACGAAAATGTACAACGATTTGAAACGACGATTTTGGTGGCATGGTATGAAACGGGACATCTCCGACTTTGTTTCGAGATGTTTAATATGTCAACAAGTGAAAGCGGAACATCAAGTGCCTTCAGGATTACTTCAGCCGATCATGATACCCGAGTGGAAATGGGATCGAGTCACAATGGACTTTGTGTCCGGACTACCATTGTCAACAAGTAAGAAGGATGCGATTTGGGTTGTTGTTGATAGACTGACTAAGTCGGCTCACTTTATCCCCGTGCGTACGAATTTTTCATTGGATAAACTAGCCAAATTGTATGTTTCTCAGATTGTGAGATTACATGGAGTACCTATTTCTATCGTGTCGGATAGAGATCCGAGATTCACCTCGCGATTTTGGAAGAAATTGCAAGAAGCTTTGGGTACCAAGCTGCATTTTAGCACCGCTTTTCATCCCCAAACCGATGGTCAATCTGAGCGGATAATTCAGATACTCGAGGATATGCTGAGATGCTGCATCCTTGAGTTTAGTGGTTCATGGGAACGGTATGTACCTTTGATTGAATTTGCTTACAACAATAGTTTTCAATCAAGTATTAAGATGGCACCTTACGAGGCTTTGTACGGTCGTAAATGCCGTACACCATTGTTTTGGACCGAGCTCGGTGAAAGTAAAATTTTCGGAGTTGATTTGATTAAAGATGCCGAACAGAAAGTAAAGGTAATCCGTGAAAGTCTGAAGGCAGCCACAGATCGTCAGAAATCGTATGCGGACTTGAAACGAAAGGACATTGAATATCAGGTGGGAGATAAAGTGTTCCTTAAAGTTTCGCCTTGGAAAAAGGTACTCAGGTTTGGCCGTAAGGGCAAGTTGAGCCCGAGATTCATTGGGCCGTACGAAATCTCCGAACGAGTTGGTCCAGTTGCGTATAGATTGATTTTGCCCCTGAGCTTGAAAAGATTCACGACATCTTTCATGTTTCGATGCTTCGACGCTATCGATCTGATCCATCGCATATAATTAGCCCATCAGAGGTTGAAATTCAAGCCGATATGAGTTATGAAGAAGAACCGATACGTATCCTAGCTCGTGAAGTGAAGGAGTTGCGAAACAAAAGGGTTCCGTTAGTGAAGGTGTTATGGCTCAAACATGGTATCGAGGAAGCTACTTGGGAAACCGAGAGCTCGATGAAAGAACGATACCCAAACCTACTTACCGGTAAGATTTTCGGGGACGAAAATTTCTTAAGTGGGGGAGAGTTGTAACAGCCCAAAATTGACCCTAGTCGGGAAGTGGTTTCGGGACCGCTAAACCGAGTCACCGAAATGTTTGAATGTGATAATTATTGTCTAGAATATGTAATTATGAATGTGTGAAAATTTCAAGCTTCGATTTAGTCGATTGCATGTGAATTTAGTCAATAGGACTTATGCGAGAAAATTTTAAAATGTGATAGGTCAATGCGTAAGGACCTATTAGTGCATGTGGAAAAAGGGGAGGACTTGCATGTCAAATGTCCCCCCCTTTTATAGTGGCCGGCCATGACAAATAAGGTGGACAAGGTGTGATGGGCAAAACATGTCATAGACATGTTTTGTTGGTGCATCATGGGATGAATAACAAAATAAAAAGTTAGTAATAAAGAAATGGAAAAAAAAGAATGATGAAAGGAAAAAAAAAGGGATCATCATTCATGTTCTTGCTAGCCGAATCTAAAGAAGAAAGAAAAAAAAAATTTGTTCATCTTTTATCATCCTTGGCCGAAAATGCTAAGAAGAAGGGGGAAGGGGAAGTAAAACATTCGGCCACTCCTTCTAGTCTTGAATAAGGTATGTAATGCATGGTAGCTTTTGGAAATTGTTGAATGTATTAAGCTAGTTACTAAGTCCCTTAGTTAGCCCATGTTCAAATCTTGAATCTTGTTGGTAACATGAGCAATCGGTCATCTTAAGTCACTATTAAGGTAAGGAAGTTTGTACTAGCTTTTGAAATTTTAGTTAATATTGAGTGAGTTATCAAGTGATTTTTGTAAACCATGTTGAAATTTCGATTTTGGGGGTAAGTATGGTTTTCGGCTATAAAAGATTAATAAGGGTGATGATTGTGTTTCATGCTAAACTTAGATGAAATTGTGTGATTAGATAAATTAAAGGTAATAGTATAGTTGATGAATATATATATAGATATACATATTCGGCCATCACTTAGGAGCTTATGTGATGTTGAGTTTAAGCTTTGCATATTCGGCTATATATATATATACATATATATGCAAGCCCATTCGTGATATTACCTTAGGACTATGTATATATAACCGACAAAAAAGGGAAAAACTAGCAAAGGTGAATGCCGAATGAGCTATAGGAGGTGTGGATGACTTTTATGCATGTGGGTGTGTGTGTATGCCATTTAGTTGGCGACATTCGGCATTTCTTAATTAACATTAAAGATGAGTGAATGAAATCGGCATGTGTATTTGTGAAAATGCCGAATGTGAATGGAATGGAGTGGATGCTTTAAATGTGTTATGAACAATTATAAGTTAAATTAAGGTTTGCTAAATTACCATTGTCATTGCCGAATATACAAACATACATATGCATGTGTAATTGAAGTATGAATGTTTAGCAAGATGGTTAAACTAGTTAATTTATCGATTTAGCTCAAGAAGCTAAAGGTGGAGAGGCAAGCAAGGGCAAAGAAAAGATCATCGAGTAACCGAGTTGGAACCGTCTTACCCAACACAAAGTAAGTCATCAAGCATATATTTTGTATTGATCTAAATAGACATAATGTCTATGTAATCATGCTGAATGGAATGATAAATTTATATACATGTATGTATGTGGTGATGAAAGTGTTGAATGAAGAGAAAAGAGGTGAGATGTATTGAGTTGTTGACCTCAGCACTAAGAGTGCAGGTATAAACATTTATGATCATGAGATTGGCGCTAAGTGTGCAGGTTTAAATTGTACGGCACTAAGTGTGCGAGTTTGATTATGTAGCACTAAGTGTGCGAGTTTGATTATGTAGCACTAAGTGTGCGAGTTTGATTACGTAGCACTAAGTGTGCGAGTTTGATTACGTAGCACTAAGTGTGCGAGTTTGATTATATAGCACTAAGTGTGCGAGTTGATTATATAGCACTGAGTGTGCGGACTTAATATATACTTTTGAATCATTATGGACACTAAGTGTGCGACATTATTGAGTCGATTACGGACAGCGGATCGGGTAAGTACCTTGAGTTCATGGCTAATAGGTGCTATGACTATATTTGGAGTTGAGCTTGGTAAGTTTGAACCTATGTGACAAATATACTTGAAGTCACGTACATAAGATTTATCGTGGAATAGGTGAAAGGCCGTTTAGTTGTATGATTGTAACGAAAATAAAATGATGTATGAAAATGCCTCAAATATCCTATTGATGAGTAATGGAATGTGAATGCATGATTTGGTATGAGATTGAACCGATGGGTCTGAGGAACTATGGCATGGTTCGGTATGGATGGAGTAACTAGCCTCGTTCCATTTTGTTTCCTATTGTGATAATGTTATTAATGGATGGTAGTGCATTGCTTATGACTTACTGAGTTATATACTCACTCGATGTTTCCTTGTCACCTATTTTAGGTTTCTTGGACTCGTCTCTTTTTGCGTGATCGGGCCGTCATTGGAGTCATCACACCGGCTAGCAAGTTTTGGTACTTTCTTCTTAGTCGGCTTAGGAGAACATTTCGGCATGTATAGGCTATCATGTTGTGTTTGAACTTTGGTATGTAAACTTTTAGCCATGCGAAAATGGCATAAATGTTCGGTTGGGTTTGGTTTCATAACGTTAGGTCGTAAATCTTGATAATTAGACCTTTTTATGCCATATGTCATGGTTGATTATTTTGGTGTTAAAATTCATGATATGGCAATAGTGTAGTAGGGGGATGTTTGACAATGATTAGCCTTTGGCATGGCTAGTCATGATCATAATTTGTGATATGTATGACGAATTACTAGTTAGATCAAGGAGAAATCACGAAATGGGCATAGTTGCTTTCGTAACAGATGCTGGCAGCAGCAGTGACGTGAGATTGAAAAATCACTAAAAATAGTAGGAGTGGAATTAATTGATGAATAAATTATGTATTCGAAGCTCGATGAGTCTATTTTCATATAGAAGCAACGAAAAGATCATATGGACAGTATGTTAAGAGATATTCAGCTTATCGTGAGACAGGACCAGAACGGTTTCTGGATTCCCTGTTCCGACTTTGGAAATTCATTATAAATTAACCAGAGACAATTAGGAGTCATACCATATATGGATAGATTCCTCTCTGAGTCTAGTTTCTATAGAAACAAACGGCATCAGTATTGAAGCTCTGTGCAGGGAGATATCCAGGTCGTAATGCGCAAAGGTCAGTGTAGTCGATCCCTGTAACATGGGAGACTTTGACTAATAAACTGTACTAATTGGCCCGACCAAAAATTCTAGAAAAAAATATGTAGATGGGCATATGAGTCTAGTTTCAGGGAAAAATCACGAAACTGATTTTTGAGTTGTGAAACTCAAGATATGATTTTTAAAGCGACTAGTACGCAGATTGGCAGTGTCTGAGAAATATTTTTATAAAGGGTTTAAAGTCTGTTAACATCTCGTGTTCGACTCCGGTGTCGGTCTCGGGTTCGGGGTGTTACATTGTGGACAAAAAGTTATTGAGTTGAAATGTGAAAGCGGGGATGTTCTTTGGGTTGAGTCAGGTGAAGCGGATAGCTTGCCTGTAGTAATATCATATTTGACTGCAGAAAGACATTTGAGAAAAGGGTACGAAGCTTATCTCACTTTTGTGTTGAATACTCAATTATCTGAAGTGAAGATCGAGTCAGTACCAGTGGTATGTGAGCACCCGAATGTGTTTCTGGAAGAATTGCTCTGATTGCCCCCAACTAGGGAAGTTGAGTTTGGTATCAAATTAGTCTCTGGTACGGCACCTATCTCGATTGCTCCGTATAGGATGGCTCCGGTGGAGTTAAAGGAGTTGAAAGTGCAGCTGTAAGAGTTAACGGATAAAGGTTTTGCGAGACCGAGCTATTCTCTGTAGGGTGCTCTGGTACTTTTTGTGAAAAAGAAAGACAGGTCGATGAGGTTATGTATAGACTATAGACAACTCAACAAGGTGACTGTGAAGAACTAGTATCCTTTGCCAAAAATTGATGATCTATTTGACCAATTGATTGGAGCCACTGTGTTTTCAAAGATTGACCTGACATCCGGTTATTACCAGCTCAGAGAAAGGAGCAAGATGTGCCAAAAATTGCTTTTCGGACAAGGCATGGTCATTATGAGTTTCTTGTCATGCCCTTTGGTTTAACAAATGCCCCTGTGGTGTTCATGGACTTAATAAACCACATTTTTCGACCGTATTTAGATAGGTTTTTTATGTCTTTATCGATGATATATTAATTTATTCTTGTGATGAAAGAGAGTACGCGAAGCATTTGAGAACTATTTTGTAGACCTTAAGAGATAAGCAGTTGTATGCCAAGTTTAGTAAAAGTGAGTTTTGGCTCTGAAAGGTCAGATTCCTAGGACACATCGTATCGAGTGATGGGATTAGAGTTGATCCGAGTAAGATCTCATCTATTGTTGAGTGGAAATCGCCGAGGAATGTATTAGAGATTAGAAGCTTCCTAGGCTTAACGGGGTACTACCGATGATTCCTTAAAGGATTCTCTATGATAGCTACTTTGATGACGAGGTTGCTACATAAAGAGGTCAAGTTCGAATGGACAGATAAGTGCCAACAGAGTTTTTAGACATTAAAGGCTTTATTGATCGAAGCCCCAGTTTTAGTGTAATCGGAACTGAGAAAGGAAAATGGATTGGGGTGCGTACTTATGCAAGAAGGTAAGGTTGTAGCCTACGCCTCGAGATAGTTGAAGCCACACAAGAAAAACTACTCGATGCACGATTTAGAGTTGGCCGCTATCGTGTTCGCATTGAAGATATGGAGACACCATTTGTATGGTGAAAAATGTTAAGTGTTCACCGACCATAAAAGTCTCAAGTATTTGATGACTCAAAATGAGTTGAAATTACGACAACGACGATGGTTAGAGTTGATAAAAGACTATGAGTTGATAATCGACTACCACCCGGGAAAGGCGAATGTAGTCGCCGACACTCTGAGTAGAAAGTCATTGTTCGCCTTGAGGGCCATGAATACTCAATTTTCTGTGGCTAATGATGGTTCAGTTTCGGCAGAATTAAGACTAGACCGACGTTCCTACAAGAGATTTGTGAAGCTCAGAAAGGTGATAAGGATTTATAAGCTAAAATGACTTAGGGCAAGACAAACAATGAATCGAACTTTCGGATTGGTACCGACGTCTGTTTGATGTTCTGAGATAGGGTATGTGTACCTAAATACGATCAGCTTATTCTAAGGATTTTGCGCGAGGCACATAGTGGTTGCTTATCTATCCATCCGGGTAGTGTTAAAATGTATAATGACCTGAAGAAAATATATTGGTGGTCGGGAATGAAAAGAGACATTTCAGAGTTCGTTTCTAAGTGTCTAGTTTGTCAGCAAGTGAAGGCTAAACACTAAGTACCTTTGGGTTTGCTTCAACCCGTAATGGTTCCCGAGTAGAAATGGGATCGGTTAACCATGGTTTTTGTGTTGGGGTTGCCTTTGACACTAAAGAAAAAGGATGCCATTTGGGTTGTTGTTGATAGGCTTACAAATTAGGCACATTTTATACCGGTGCATACCGACTACTCCCTTGAGAAATTTGCTGATTTCTATATTTTTGAGATCGTGAGATGTCATAGAGTGCCCTTTTCGATTATCTAAGATAGAGATCCAATATTTACCTCGCGGTTCTGGAAGAAGTTACAAGAGGAATTAGGGACAAAATTAAATTTTAGCACCGCTTTTAACCCAAAAACTGACGGTTAGTCGGAAAGAGTAATTCAGATTCTGGAAGATATGTTACGGTGTTGTGTTTTCAAGTTTAAGGCAGTTGGGAAAGGTATTTACTGTTGGTCGAATTTGCCTACAACAATAGTTATCAGTCAAGTCTGAAAATGGCACCTTATGAGGCTTTGTATGGACGTAAGTGTCGAACGTCCTTATATTGGACCGAACTTAGAGATGGTCAGGTTCATAGGGTCGACTTAGTCAAAGAAACCAAATAAAAAGTAAAGGTGATTCGAGATTACTTGAAAGCGGCTTTAGATAGATAGAAATCCTATGTTGATTTAAAATAAAAAGAAATTGAGTATCAAGTCGATGATAAGGTATTTCTAAAAGTGTCCCCATGGAAGAAAGTTCTCTGATTCGGTAAGAAAGGAAAATTAAGTCTGCAGTTTATTGGACCTTATGAGGTGACTGAGAAAATTGGACCGATAGCATATCGACTTGCCTTGCCATCCAAGTTAGAAAAGATCCACAATATTTTCCATGTGTCGATGTTGGGCTGTTATCGTTCAGATCCTTCGCATGTTCTTTCGTCAGCAGAGGTGGAGATTCTTTCAGATATGACTTATGGCGAAGAGCCGATTAAGATTTTGGCTTGGGAGGTTAAGCAATTAAGGAATAAGAGTGTAGCACTCGTGAAAGTTTTGTGGCATGACATGGAGTCGAAGAAGCCACATGGGAGCCCGAGGAGATTATGAGAGACCAATACCTTAATATTTTCACCGGTAAGATTTTCGGAGACGAAAATCCCTAAGGGGGAGAATTGTAACAGCTCGATTTTGGGCCTAGTTGGAATAGTGGTTTCGGGACCAAAAATTTAGAGTCAGAGAAATCTTTTTTTTATTATTTTGTTGTTATAGCATGGTTATATGAGTGCATGAAAATTTTGGTGAATTAATTTTAGCGATTGTGAGCTCAATTACGAAAAAGGACTAAATCACATAAAGGGAAAAAGTTTTGTTTTATTAGATAGATGTGTTAAATAGCTAGAGAACCATAATTTAGGGTCTTTAAAGTGCAATTAGACCCTTTTAAAAGAGGTGGCCAACCATAGGGGACAAAGAGAGTCATGTTGACTAGGTTAGGTGGACATTTGGTGACTTATTCGACTAAAATAAAAATAAAGAAAAGAGAGGCTATAGTGTCATCTTCTTCACCGATTTTTTCAGCAACTAAGGGGGTTTAGAGAGCTAAAAATATTAGCTATTTGTATCTCTTGCAAGTAAGTCATTTAGAAGGTTATTTTTGATGATTTTTGTATTTTTGGACCCCTTGTAGCATGAGCTTTCTAATAAAGGGACTATTTTGCAAAATAGATGAAAGTATAGGGTTTGAAAATAAATAATTTATGTTGTTAGCTGAAATTTTATGGAATAAAATGAATCTTGGTTGTTAAATAAACAACTTTTGTGAAAGGGGTATCATGAAAACACCTAAATGGGCTATTTTGTAAAGCTTGTAAAATAGGTGGTAATTGCGTGAAATGTTTGAAATTATGAGTTGCTATAGATATAAAAAGAGTTCAGCTAGGCTTGGTTAATGAGAAAACACGATAAAAAATGATTTACGAGCCTAAGGACAAAATCATAATTTTTGTAAAGTATAAACGATCATTTTGCCAAATTGTGAATTGTAGTATGTTTTTGTTAATGTGATAATTAAATGAGTGAAGTTTTATCATTATAGATCAAGAAATATGCAATTCGGACCTAGACCGGGGAAAAGCCAAGCAAATGGATTAAATACAATTAGTCGCCTACATTTTGTGTACCTAGGTAAGTTGTACGTAAATAATATAACTTATCTGTATTTATGTATTGTATAATTAATATGGCATAAATTGTGGACTATTGCTGTGAATGTGCTTGAAGAGAATTGATGTAGTAGAGACTCCCGGTTGAACCCTAGGAATAATTTGGATATCCATGCCATGACAATGCTATGACATTTGGATGATGTGTATGCTAGTGTAAGATCTGTCTGGGACATGGCATCGGCACAGGTAGATGAGAGCTACTGTAAGACCTATCTAGGACACGACATCGGCCTCCAGATATGCAAGCTAGTGTAAGACCTATCTGGGACATGGCATCGGCTTGAGGTATGTCAGTGTAAGACCTGTCTGGGACATGGCATCGACTTAGATGTGAGAGCCAGTGTAAGACCATGTTTGGAACATGGCATCGACATCGTACCCTATGTTTGAGACTTAGTGATTATTCTTTAGTATTCCAAATCGTCCAACGGGAAATTTATAGTTTATGTCAAGATGATAGTGCTTATGACCATATTGTGAGTGGTACAGGTACTTATATGAAATTGATGATATGTGAACTCTATTCTTGTTGTATGAATAGCGAGGAATGAACATGAGTAGGTTGTGTTATGAACATTTACTCTTTGTGCGAGTTATGATATATTGAGGTTATGATCACATGGGGTAACGTGATTGTTATTCGATATTTTAGATGCAACTTACTAAGCTTTGTCCTTACCCGTTTCCTTTGTATTTTTTTGTAGTGCAGCCAAATTAGCCCGTGGATCAAAGAACATCGGAGGCACCGCTCTCACTATCAGTCGAAGCTTTTGGTATAGTTAGTTTTATTATCTTGAGTATGGCATGTATAGGGATTGAGTCTTTTTGTTATGTGTCATATTGTTAAGTTGCCAATTGTGTTGGCTTGGGATGAAAACCTTCTCTTTTTTTTAGGGCATGGTTGATGGCTAATATTCATTATTGATAATTGTAAATGATGATGCTTCCATGGATGAACAAAATGTATGAATGAACAAATGCATGTTTGGTTTGTTAGAATGTCATGTTGTGGTTGATTTAGTCTTATATTGCTATGTAGATTGAAGATATTTGTTGTTGTGTTGGTTGGTGTAAGTAAGGGCGGCAGAAAAACTTGGTTGATAGCCTTGTACTTGTCCACACGGGTAGACACAAGGGCGTGTGTCTAGGTCGTGTGTGACACACAGTCAGCCCCATGGGCGTGTTGTCCGGTCGTGTGTCCCCTTCACCTTAAGATTTCATGTCAGTATGCATGGTAGTAAACACACGGGTAGAGACACGGTCGTGTGTCTCAGCGGTGCTGGAGGACACGGCCTCTGGGCATGGGTGTGTGCCTAGGCCACGTGAAGTCTGCACCTCAAATATGAAATTAAATTCACCACACGGCCTAGCACACGGGCATGTGCCTTGGCCGTGTGCCCCTTAATGGTTGCTGATGTCAAAAACAGAATGTCAAGGTTGTTTGACGTGGGCTGAGAGACGGGCTTGTCATGGTCGTGTGAGGGACACAAGCATGTTCCAGGCCGTGTGAAAACCCCTGTAGGTTTGAATTAGAAATTAATTCCACATTAAGGACACGAGGGCATCCCGATGTGTTTAGGCCGTATGAACAGCACGGGCCTTCAACATGGCCATGCCAAGAAGGCCACACGGGCGTGTCGCCCCTTCCACACAGGCGTGTGCCCTTGTTTCAAGAGTCATTTTTTAGAGTTCTTTAAGGAATCCTGTTTGGTTCCGAATTGTCCTTAAAGCTTGTTTTGGGCCTCGTAGGCCGATAGTAAGGAATTCTAGACAAGGTTTGAAAAGTTTTAATTTTGATCAAGTTTTTATGAATTGTAAATGTTGGAATGCATGTGTTTAAGTTTAGTAACGCCTCGTACTCAGTCCCGACCTCGGACTTGGGTAGGGGGTGTTACAATCTGTGCATTGCACGGGATGAAAAATTAGTATTATATAAAGTAAGGTACATGGTGCCTTTTAGGTAATAATATTATGTGAAAACTTAAAATTGTGATAAGTGAATACTTTTATTGATTAACACATTATCCTTTTAATATTAAAATAATAGGTGGGTCATATTATTAATTATCAATATTTATAAAATTTTTTACAATATTTATAATTTACAAATTTCTGTCTTTTGTTTTTTATTTTTTGAAAATATAAATGCCTAATAAAAATAGCTGGAAAAAGATTGAGGAAATTACTGCACCTATGTAACACCCCTAACCTGTATCCATCGTTAAATAGGGTTACAGAGCATTACTGTAAAAACGTAAATTAAAATAATAAATTTCCAAACATTTCATAATAATTGCAAAATCCATTCAAACACATGCATATTGTCCCTTATTCGAGCCATTGAGGCCTTAGAAACACTATAGAAACAATTCGGGACTAAATCAGGAACATATGTAACCTTAAGGAAAAAGTTAGAAAAATTCACACTGGAGGGGTCACACAGTTGAGACACATGCCCATGTCTTAGGCCGTGTAACATTGGCAATAGGGACACACGGCCGTCCCAGCCCATGCCCTTGCCCGTGTAACTCTCTAACTTGGGTCACACGGCCAAGCCACACGCCCATGTTCCAAGCCGTGTAACTCTCGAAATGGCCTTAACGCTTGCGTGCCAAGCCGTGTGCTAGGCCGTGTAACTTGTGAAAAACAACCATTAAAACCTACAAGGGACATACGACCGTGTCGCATGGCCGTGTGTCACGCATGACTGAGACACATGCCCGTGTCTTTGACTGTGTGGACAAGAAATAGGTCAAAATCAAGCCATTTCTTTCACCCAATTCAAGCATGAACCTACAACACATTTGCACATATAACCAAGGCCTTAAATCATGTCCAAAGCATACATAAAATGACCAAATCTCTATACCAAATATCTATACAACCAATATGCCAAAAGGCACCTCAATCACAACTATTGAACATTTCCTAGCATAAGCATATTTATCCATAATTCAAGCATATACAACTACTTAATTCCATTCCAAAACAACTCAAAAAAATTCCATAACAAACATAACCTAATTAACCACATTTCAAACATGCTAACACTTACCACTTTGGTCATAAAAACATAACCAAATTACCATATTTACAAGCCAAATATAACAACTAGTTCATCAAACACAATTCTTATATACAGGCCATTATAACCATAACCAAAACATCAAAATCTACTGATATAATCTCTAGATAGTGTGATAGGTCTCCGGCGAGCTTCCAAATCGATGGAGCTTCCGATAATCTATAAAACATAGAAAAGAACAACATCGTAAGTATATAATGCTTAGTAAGTTTGTAAATCATGAACATAGCTTACCATTTCAATTCATAATCTTAAAAATAGACATGAATCAATCCAACATAGCTTGGCACGAGTCTAAGCATCATCAACAACACAAGTTAGTGATTAAACACATAACTTAGCAAAATCATCTCATGGTAAGATAAATTTCACGAACAGATCATACTTGAATTCATACTTTTCATAAACATGATTATACATACTTTGATCATCAATAATTCATACCTTTCCCTAAGTTCTTAACTTAACCATTGGAACACTTACCGTTCCTTCCCTTTTCATGCCCGTTGAACTACTTAGAATAATATTAGATACATAGGAAGCTCACACAAAATGTGCTAAATATATGGTCGAAACCATTTTCTTTCATTTTCCTTTACATTGATGCTCACTCAAGCAATAAATGGGTTTGCTCACACAAGTTGACGGTAAGAATGTAGCTACACGATGTCACTCACACAAGCTGACGATTATTCGTAACAAATGCCTGAACTCAGCCATCTGTAGGACATTCAAGACTAGTACCCTAAACATGGTAACCCTAATGACATGTCATTTGTATCCTATATATTCCTAAGGTTCAAACGGAGCTCAATAGTCATGGTAACGTCGTTTGATTTTCATCATGACATGATATGATGAATAGCATAATAGCATTTAAATGAAATAATATTAAAAAGCTATCTAAACATGCAAACTTACCTCAAATGGAAAGACGATAAAATAGGATCACTAATCCGAGACTTTATCTTTCCCTTGATCTAGATCTGTACGAGGCTTAACTTGATCTAAATAAGAAAATTTAATCCTTTTAATATTCATTCTATCCAATTCAGTCCAAAATTCATACTTTTGCAAAATTTACTTTTGCCCCTATTATTTTAACTTCTTTACAATTTAGTTCTTAAGTTTATAACTTGAAATTCATGCAATTTCATCCACATATCATGCTAGTCGATTTACCTAGGGACTCATATCAACCCAAACAAAGTATCAATTCACAATTTCATCATAATATTTTACGACTTTTACATAATAGTCCCTAAATGATAATTTCATCAAAAATCACTTTACAAAAGTTGTTTATTTAAAAACAAGGACTCATAATCTCTCATAAACTTTCAAGAATCACACAAACACATTTATGGAAAAATCCTAATCCTTTAACAGTTTTGCAAATTAGTCCCTAGGCTAGCTAGATTAAGCTACAATGATCCCAAAAACATAAAAATTATTAAAAACGATACCAAGTATCACTTACATGCACAAGAAGACTTGGCCAAACCTTGAAACTTCTTCAATATAGTTTCTAAGTTTAATTTCTGGTGGATGGATGCATTTTGGAAGACAACATTTTTGTTATTCTTTATTTTACTTAACTTATTTATTAAATTGCTTATTTAACCTTATTATTAACCTTTAAAATCACCTATTTAGTGTCCATATAAGTCCACTAGCAATAAAGATGGTCCATTTACCACATAAGTCCCTCAACCGTTTAATTTCATAGCTAATAGATACCTTTAACTATTAGAATTCTATTTTTACACCTTTTACTATTTAGTCATTTTTACTTAATTAAGCATGCAAACGATAAAATTTCTTAACAAAATTTTTATACGACGCTACTAGCATACTGTAGACATTAAAATAATAATAAAATAAATATTTTCATGTTAGATTTGTGGTCCCAAAACCACTGTTTTGATTTCACTGAAAACAGGCTGTTACAACCTAAACCGTGTACCCTTTTACAACTGTTACACATGGAGCCATAGATTTGAGTCGTGCTGTTACACCCCAAACCCGACCCAGACATTATGGTCGAATCTGACGTGCCACATTGAAGTTAAAAATCCATGTCTCATTTTAGTATTTTATAAACCGTCTTTTGTTAAGCTAACAAAGTGAATGGAAGCTGGGCACTAGATAGGAATCCGTAACAGAGGAGGTGAGCCATGAAGGCTGCTTAAGTACCAAGCTCTTGATTGGATCCAATCCTAGACATGCCCACAACCGTTTCCACACTTTGGTGCGAGGTTAGGTTTTGAGAAAAACGAGTTGGAATTCATTTAAGTAGATATTTTTGATAAACCGATTAATTGTATTGTTGCGTTATTTTGAAAACAATTATCATTTTGGAAACGCGCCCTAAGTCTAACCCATTTTGGATTGTTATCAGTAAAATATAGGGTATAAAATAAAATAATCCCAGAAAAATAATTAAAATGGCCTTATTACAACCCAAAACCAAATAATAATATTAATAGGATAAAACTTATAAAGAAATAAATCAGCTACTTATTGCAATTAAAAGAAATAGAAACAGTAGCGTGGCCATCTCCGAGTCCCTCACAGCTCCAAACCATCTAAGCTTAGGGATTACCTGCACAGTTAGAAACGGGGTGAGTTTACGAAAACTCAGTGTGTAATCCCAATAACAAACAAACAGTGAAAACAATCCGGGCCAAAGCCCTATTTAGTCTTGGCATATACTGGGCCGAAGCCTTATCATAAATCATATCACTGGGCCGAAGCCTTATCATAAATCATATCTCTGGGCCAAAGCCTTTTCATAAATCATATCACTGGGCCGAAGCCTTTACTGTAAACGGTATGGCCCTTAGGCCCATTTTAATATCACATGTAATGTCAATGGATGTATGCAAGCCCATTTGGGGAGACTACTTGACCCACCATCCGCTACTCTCCACCGTACCAACCAACACACCATGTGGGGAATGATTCAACCCACCCAACCAACACACCACTGGCAGCATAGCTACTTTATCATATATCTGGAGGCCTAGCCTCTTTTAATAACTGGGGCAAAGCCCTTTTGATAAACTGGGGCAAAGCCCTTTTCGGTAAACTAGGGCAAAGCCCTTTTCGGTAAACTAGGGCATAGCCCTTTTAGCACTTCCTTCATTTATAAAACCCAACCCATGCAACATGTCATGTATGCAGAATGTCATGCCCATATTTGAATCAAACAATCACAGTTAAGTCATTCATATCACCAACATATATTCACAATCAAATCCGTCAACCACACAGTCCAAGTTAGTCACTTGCCCACAAGGGAAAAACAGTCATTTTTCATATTATAAGGGTATTTTCATAATTTTACCAAAAATCAGCGTTTTCCATGTTCATTACAATTGTCAATATTTTCGAGTGTTTAAATCCCACTTTATCAAATTCGGGCTTTTGGGCCCAAAACCCCTAATGGGCCCTACGAATGCTGATTTATCCCACTAAGCCTGCTTAACCCAAATTTTACAACAATACTAACCGTGTTAATATGCAAATTTTCCAAATTCCATTTTCTATCAATTTTACCCAAATGGGACTAAAAGCCCATTTGGCCCAATTCCTGCCCATTGAGGCCCAACTTACCATCGTGCACAAAATTGAGTTCTTACCCGTTCCATCGATCCAAACACCGATCTTATCGTATTTATCACATCTATACCCACACGCAACATTACAAGTTCCCGAAATACCGGTATTTTAGCATTTCGGCTTCTCAGCAGATATTAATCTAAGCTACTACGAGGGTTAGTACACACCTGTTATGGGTTGAAGTTGAAATGTTTCCATAATCAATCACCTACGATAACCACCACCTGTCACTCAAACTTAACTAATCCAATATAAATATATGTAAATCCTAAGCACATCAGTCATACGGGACATAAGGGCGTATTCGTCATTTTACCATATAAGGGTATTACGGTCACTTTACCCTACAGGGGCTTTACGGTCTTTTTACCTATTAGGGGTATTTTAGTCATTTCATCCTACAAGGGTGTTTTGGTAAATCTACAAACCAAGGGTATTTCAGTAATTTTGTAAATCAATGGTATTTTTATAATTTTTAGAAAGTCAAGGGTATTTCTATAATTTTGTAAATTAAGGGTATTTTGGTAATTTTACAAATTGAGGGTATTTCGGTAATTTCACAAACCATTGGTATTTCGGTAATTTTACAAACTAGGGGTATTTTGGTAATTTTACAAACTAGGGGTATTTTGGTAATTCTATCCTACAGGGGTATTTTAGTAATTTCACAATCGAGGGTAAAAAGGTAATTTTGTAAATTGAGGGTAAAATGGTAATTTTGTAAATCGAGGATAAAACATTAATTTTTTAAATCGATGGTGAAACGGTAATTCTATAAATCGAAGGTAAAATGGTAATTCTACAAATCGAGGGCATGTCAGTAATTTGGTAAACTAAAGTATTCTAAACAGGGATAACAATACGAATGGGCCTAAAGCCTATTCTCGGCTCAAATGGGCCCACACGCTCGTGTGACTCTTTTAGCCTAAATCTAGCCACAAATATGAGATTCACCTAGCCTAGTCCAATATTTACTACACAATCAAACAACTTATCCAATTGGGCCCGTAGGCCCATTAGGCCCACATGACCCCTTTCGGCCCATCGCAGCCCGAAGTAGCCATCCTACAGCTAGAGTAGCGAGAAAATACACACCTGATAGGAGACTGGAGTTAATCCACACTCTAAGCACTCTTAGCCGACGCCCAACCCAAACGAGCACGCCATACAGCGAAAGGGATCAGCCAAGAAAGGTACGCTTACTCTCCTCATGGTTCCCTCTATTTAAAGCCAGCTTCGCAACCACTCTTATGTTAGCTTCCCGATGTGGGATCCCTCCAACATCAGAGATTAAATTCAACACCAACTCTTGCCGCCCCCTGTTAGCAAAATAAATGCTCCTTGCTTGCCATGGGATTCGAACCCATTCCCCCTCTTAAATGCTCCACACGCTACTTGCCACTAAGCCACAAGGCTTTTTGTGTCATATTTTATCCCCAATTAATTATAAGGTCTAAAGGCCAAAGTCCAGGTTCCCTTAAAAAAACCAAAATAAATTGCAAGAGCCAAGGCTTGCACCCAGGCTCCCATATAACCTTAATGACGCCACAACCACTAGACTACATGCTTCCTTGTGTCATCTATTTAACACAATAATTTAAAAGCCCTCATCCAAGCATCCAGGTTTTTTTTCTCTTAATACCAAAATTTTTGCTAAAGCCCAAGTTTGAACCCAAGATTTCTTTAACACTTCTCAGGGCCATTAACCACCAAAGCAGACATTTAATTGTGTCATTTCATTGCACAATTAAATACGTATATACAACCTCCTTACGGACCTGCACTTAAGGCCCAATACTTCTAGGCCCAAATTCGGGGTGTTACACGTGCCTTGTGGGAAATTAAAAGCCTAAACCAAACCTAAATGTGCTTCATAGTTGCCAAGTAAAATAAAAAGAAATGATCAAATAGACAAAACTCCTAAAAGGTCTACCTAAACCCTTAACCTTTCTTAGTGAAAAATTCTTCCTCTTTCCTGCATCAAGGTATACTTCGATAAATTGGTTGCTTTTAACGTTTTCACTTACTTTCGTTGTTGTCTTGTACCAGCCTCTTGAATCTCTGAGCATCCTCGAAGAACCACGCCCCTACCATTTTCTCTGGTCTCTACAACATGATTACTTCTTACCTTCTTTGGCACCTATTTCTATTTTTTGTTATAAGACACTCTATTTCTGAAGGGATTTCTTCCACCCAGGAAATCAGAGAGTCGAATTGCCTTCCCCACACTGCTAAACCATGCACCGCTTTGTTTTCCTATCGAGGAAGATGCCTAAAAGTTAAGGTTTTGAATCTGGGTAATCTATCTTTAATTTCATTAATTATGTTACTTATGTACAATCTATCATTTTCTTCCCATTCTCAGCTTTTTATCACTATTAATTCATCTCCCTCCACGCTAATGCCTGTCATTTTTAAATTTTTTTTGTTTTAATTGGTATTTTTATAATAAAAATGTGATCCAAACTATATGCTAATATTTTAAATTGGTATTTTTAACATTTTTTATTTGGTTTTCTAAATTCTTTTTTTTAACTAAAAGACCCAGCCTGCATTTTATTTTAAAAAACCATCAAAGCTTTAACAAGAAGGCCTACCTACATAAAAAGCCCAAAAAACCTAATTTAATTCAAAACCTAATCCAAACAAGTCCATATCAAAAAAAAAAAAAAAACAAAAAGATAACAAACCCAAAAAATTCAATCTCATAGCCTGTTCCATTTCTGTGTTTCCTTTGTCTTCTTTACCTATTTCTTCCTTTCAATGCTCTGGAGGAAATCCACACATTTCGACCCTTACCAAATGACTCATACCTCTTCAATGGCGGACTTAACTCGCATTATTTGTTGGCGAATTTCTACCATCCGTGGATCTGAGGTACCCATCCTTTCTATTATCACATTTCTTATTCTAAGAATTTACAACTTAACTTTCCTTTGCTTGATATGTTTTCCCTTTTTCTTTTAACAACCTTCTCATGTCTTGATTTTACGTCCTGACAACTCTACTACCTTCGGTGACACCATTTCTATCATTTGCATCTGCCTTAACGACCACACTAGGTCCAACCATATTCAGATGAGTACTTTCTCTTTCTTTTAACCCTTCTATTGCTGGGGAATGGGCCACTATGCTTGCTTTTCTCCCTGAATGTTGAAATCTACAAGAGATAAAGTTCCTTCTCCTTCTTTTTACTTCAAAAATATAGGCCCTTATCTCGGATCTGTCTTCATCCTGACTTTGTATTTTCCTAATAACAGATAACGTATCACCTTCAATTTCAACTCGTATGAAACCAGATTCTGCCCCAAATCTCACTACTTAGACACATGTGAGTGCCTCGACTGCAAAGGCTGTCGGAATGTGATCGTTTTTATAGATTAATTTTAGAACGTCAACGTCAATATTTCTAATCATAATTCCAGTGGGTGATCTTTTGTTCTGTCTGTCAAAAGTAGTGTCGAAGTTAATTTTAACATTTGAACCTTCTGAGGGTTTCCAATTTTCCTTTCGTATTGGGTTCACAAGTAATTTCTTTTTTACTCCCTCAATTTCCTTTATATAGCTTTGGGTAAACTGAATTAGACATGTTTCTGACTTAACCAAATTCTAGTGTACCAATTTATTCCTAGCCATCCATAACCCCCAAATAGTCCCTACAATAATCTTTATCTGTTGACTTTATTATTTTTCAAACAGTATTTTCACCCAATCCTTATATTGCAATTGGTTTTGTTCCAGGGTCCATCTAAAGCCTAGCCTTGACCAAACTGCAGTAGCAAAAGGACAGTTCTTGAATACATGATCTGTTGTTTTAGGATAGTTGGTGCATCTAGGGCAATTACTACCATTGCCCAATCTTCTTTGAAATAGATTAGAGAAATTAGGTAGATAATTATTTAGGGTTTTCATACTAGAATTTTTGTTTTTGAGGGAAAATCAATGCACCATAGTTTTTTGTACAATGGCTTGTAATAATTGTGGTTAGCTTGCATATTTGTTTGGCTTTTGGTCTGTATTAAGTTTTTATACCCACTCTGCGCTATATACTCCCCTGATGCTTCACCGTGCCAAACTATTCTATCCATTTCTTACTCCAAAGGAAGCGGGATGCACAGGATTCTTTCAGAGTCTGTAAGGTGGAAAGGTACTCTTTATGGGTTCTTCTTTCCATTTGTTTTTATTATGTTCAATAAGGTTTGATACATGTCCCAAACATGTTTGAATTCTCCAATTTGTAGTCATCAGTGCGTGGGATCCAAGCCTCATCCCAAATTTGAACTTATTTTCCTGATCGAATTCGCTAGCAAAAACCTTTTTCAAAGAATCCTTTTGTCAACCATATACTCCTCCAGGTATATGATGGTAATGTCTCCAACCTAGCTTGCATGAAATTAGAATTTGGGTAATACTTGACTTTTAATAATTTTGCTAATAATGAATCCAGATAACAAATCAAACGTCACCCTTGTTTTGTTAACATCACAACATTAAATTTTGATAAACATTAAAATCCCATTCCCCTGTCCTCTTTTAGTTCACTAAGCCTTCTCCAGTCACACTAATGGATCTCTCATTTGTTGTGATTTTTTTGCCACCAAAACTATAACAACCTATTTTTTAGTGAAATCGGAACAGTGGTATCGAGACCACAAATTCGACCCAAAAATATAATTTACTTTTATTTTATTATATAGTTCGTAATATGATAGGCATGTCGTGTGAAAATTTTGATTATGAAAATTTTGTCGATTAAGTGTTTAATTACGAGAAGGACTAAATTCCATAAAATGCAACAGTTGAATTCTAGTAGCTATAAGGATCAAATAGCTATGGAATTCAAATCTAGAGGTGCTTATATGGTAATTTGATCATTAAAGAAAAGTATGTAGATTCTTGGTGACTTATCCATGGAAAAATTAGAAAAGGTCAAGAACTAAATTGAAATTTGAAATAATTAAATTAATTAAAAGATGATAAAAGAAAATATCATCTTATTATTTTAATCTTTAACCTAAAATTTTATGGAAACCCTAGGAGATAGGGGAAACTTTGAAGGCTTAATTGGCTAAATTCTCTTGTCCCGTTTTTAGTAATTTTGGTTTTTTTGAAACCGAAATAACTTAATCTCTCTATTTAAGGGATTAATTTGAAAAGTTATCAAGGTATGAAAATGGGTCATGGATGTATTATGCTGGAAATTAGGAATTCAAGGTAGAAAATAAACGATTATTGATAGATAAACAACTTATACAAAGTGATTTTTGATGAAAACATGATTTAGGGACTAAAATAAAAAGTTGTAAAATTTGATGAAAATTTTTGAAATTTTAGGAATACATGTACTGGAAAAGTTTTAATGGGGCTTTGGTTAGGCTTGGAATAGAGAGTAATTTGCATAAGTTTCACTTTCCGGGCCTAGGGACAGAATTTATGGAAAAGTTAGGGGCAAAATGGTAATTTTGCTTAGGACGTAAATTGAATCCATTGAAATATAAAATGTGTGAAATTAATGTTTAAATTAATTTATATAGATCCAGACAATACTAATTCGAGGTTAGATTGAGGAAAAGAAAAGATTTTAGATTAGTAAATTTTTACGCGAACAAGTGTCGAGGTAAGTTCGTGTAATTTAATCCGGCATATAAATATGTTTAATTGAATGTTGTGTTGTGTGGAATGTGATTTATATTGATTTACATGACTTGAATTCTATCATGAGAAATTTGATACATGCTTGAAAATGGTGAAAAAGGGTTGAGTCCCGATTGAATGTTGAATTTCCATGATTATATGAGCTTTACCAAAACTAATAAAGTCCTGCATTTGCTGCAGACGAGATTTAGCTCGAACGAGTAATTCTAGTGACCTTGTTATAGAAAGGATTTAGCCCAGACAGGCAATCTTGATATAATATCTCTCGAGTATACGCTATTATTAGGGTTTAGCCTGGACTGATAATCCTAATCGAGCTCCTTTGAGCTTACGTTATATAAGGGATCTAGGCTGGACTGGCAATCCTATTATACGATGCGTGGCTTGAGAGAATGTTTCTTGGTTAAGTGCCCTAATGGGTACCCATGAATAAGAAATTGATGGATTACCGAATCGTACACTTCGAGGGTACTACTTAAGCATCCATTGAAATTCAATAATTCAACGGACATAAAACTCTTGATATGGCATGAAAATCTTGATATGATATGATAATGACTTGAAAGAATTTTTCTTGATGAGCTCATTTATGTTACTTGATTGATATGAAGATTTTGGTGACTAACATGTTTGATTGAATGAATGTGATTAGGCAATTTAGCCAAATGGATGGAATATAACATTGTATGCCTAGATTTAATAAGCAAGATTGGTAAGTTTTGTTTCCGTTATACGAACTTACTAAGCATGTAATGCTTACTCTGTTTATTTTTTCCTGTTTTATAGTGTTCGGAAGCTCGTGAAGGTTGGAAGATCACTGGAGCATCGTCACACTATCAACTAGCAATTTTAGGTATATATAGTGAAATCATTTTGGTATAATGGCATGTATTGGACAACTTAGCCAATAGTGGCTTGAAAATGATGTTTTGTAATCTAACTATTGGAATGGCTAGTAATGGTTCATGGTAAAAAGGTACACGAGTCTAGTTTCAAGGAAAATTAACGGAACTTAATTTGGAGTTATGTAGCTCCAGATATAAATAATTTAGTGACTGTTTCTTAGGAAGACAGCTTGTTGTGAATTTGAGAATATGTTGTAAACATTGATAAAACATGTTAATGAATTACTTATTGTTTTCATATGAACTTACTAAGCGTAAAGCTTATCTCCTTTTGTTTTCCATGCTCTCTAGGGTTACCAGGTTAGCTCAGGTTGGAGGCCGTCAGAGATATTATCACACTGTCGAGTTAACGTTATCGGCGTAAGTAAATCCTAGTGTTTTGAGTCTATGGCATGTATAGGGTTTTAATGTTGAGTATGTGATATTATGATATAGCCAAAGGCATTGGCTTGTTCTTAAGGTAGTATATAGTCATATGAATGGGCCTATGTCGGCTAATGATGTTATGGACATATATGATTATTCTTATGCATGTATGTTATTATCTCTTGTGATGTGGCTTATAACATGTATGCCTAGAGATTGAATTGAGATTTACTGATGAGTTAGTAACTGATGCAAGATTAAGTGATTGGTAAATAGTTAATAATGCCTCATAAATAGAGTAACTGATGCAAGATTAATTGATTGGTAAATAGTTAATAATGCCTCATAAATGATTTGTGGATATGATTATGCATGTCTAGTGATGGACATGAGGTTTGTGACGTAATGATACTTATGACAAGTATGTGGTAATAATGTGAGTAAAATTTATGATATTTATTGCATAAGAAATTGACATGAGCATAACATGTTTGTAGATGTTTAAGAGTTCATTTATGCCATGTATATTATTGGATAAGTATGCGTGCATATGTTGTAAGGGTGACAAATGGCTTGAAAAATAGCCTTTTAATTATCTACATGGGTAGACACATAAGCATATGTTTAGACCATGTGTGATACACGGTCTGTCCCCATGGGCGTGTGCCATGGCCGTGTTTTAAAGTCAGTGTTGCATACGGGCTAAGGACACGGGTGTGTCCCAAGCCACATGAGCATGTGTGACTACACGGTCTATATCTACACGGGCGTCTGGAGCTTTAAAGCATGAAATTTTTCAAGTTTTTCTTAAGTTCTCGGTTTAGCCCCGAATCGCCTCTAATGCATGTTTTGGGCCTCGTGAGCCCGTTTAAGGGACAAAATGTATATGAAATGAAAAGTTTTAAATTGATCAAAATTTTACGGCTCAGTTTTTGTGTGATTAGTTGAGTTTAAGTCAGGTAACACCTCGAACCCTATCCCGGCGTCTAATACGGGCGAGGGGTGTTACACAGACACTATAAATTTCTTGTGATGTCGTTTGGTTTAACTGATGCACCTGAAGTATTTATAGATTTGATGAATAGAATTTTTAGACCATATTTAGACAGATTTGTTATGGCACTTATTGATGATATTCTGATATATTCTCGAGATGAATCCGAGCATGCTGAGCATTTGAGTGTTGTGTCGCAAATTTTACGAGATAAACAATTGTTTGGTAAATTTAGCAAATGCGAGTTCTGGCTTCGAGAAGTCAGTTTTTTGGGACATATAATATCGCCTAAAGGAGTTTTTTGGGACATATAATATCGCCTAAAGGCATCAGAGTTGACCTGAGTAAAATTTCTGCAGTTGTTGACTAGAAACCACTGAGAAACGTATTTGAAGTCAGAAGTTTTTTGGGATTAGTTGGTTATTACAGAAGATTCATCAAAAGGTTCTCAATAGTAGCTACATCGATGATGCGGCTATTATAGAAAGATCTAAAGTTTGAATGGTCTGATAAATGTCAGCAAAGTTTCAATCAGTTGAAAGCACTATTGATCGAAACACCACTTCTAGTTCAGTCTGAATAGGGTAAAGGATTTTTTTATTTTTAACGACGCATCTTTAAATGGATTAGGCTATGTTTTGATGCATGAAGGCAAAGTAATAGCTTATGTTTCTAGACAGTTAAAGCCGCATGAAATGAACTATCTGATACATGACTTAGAGTTGGCAGCTATTGTGTTTGTATTGAAAATTTTGCGACACCATCTGTTCAGCGAAAAATGTCACCTATTTATTAATCACAAGAGTTTTAAGTATCTAATGTCGTAGAAAGATCTGAATCTAAGATAGTGTAGATGGCTTGAACTGTTAAAAGATTATGAATTGATCATTGATTATCATCTGGGAAAAGCAAACGTAGTTGCTGATGCTTTGAGTAGAAAGTCCTTGTTGCTCTGTGAGCGATGAATACACGACTGAATTTATCTAGTGATGGCTTGATCTTAGTCGAGTTAAAAGCTAAATTGATATTTTTACAATAGATTTGCGAAGCTTAGAAATGTGATAGTGGGTTGCTAGCTAAACGGGTACAGTATGATCAACTTCTGATTCAGAATTTTAGATAGGACCTGATGATTGTTTACTGTTTAGAGGTAGAGTTGGTGTACCGAAGAATCCAGAGCTTATTCAGAGAATCTTACATAAAACTCATAGTGGTAGCTTGTCTGTTCACCTGGAAAGTAGTAAGATGTATGGTAACTTGAAACAGAAGTACTGGTGGCCAGGAATAAAATGTGAGATATGTGACTTTGTATCTAAATGCTTAGTATGTCGGCAAGTTAAAGCTACACATCAGATACCTTCTGGATTATTACAGCCAGTGATGTTACCAGAGTGAAAATGGGATCGAGTTACTATGGACTTTGTAACGAGTTTACCCCTATCTCTGAGAAAGAAAGATGTCATTTGGGTTATCGTTGACCGTTTGACGAAGTCTGAACATTTTTTTCTGGTACATACAGATTTCTCCCTTGATAAACTGGTTGAGTTATATATCTCTGAGATTGTCAGATTACATGGAGTACCAGTCTCCATTATTTCGGATAAATATCCATGGTTTACATCACAATTTTGGAAAAAGTTATATGAAGCTCTTGGTACACGGTTGCATTTTAGAACTGCATTTCACCCTCAGACCGATGGTTAGTCTGAACATGTGATTCAGATTCTCAAAGATATGCTTTGCTGCTGTGTATTAGAGTTCGAAGGCAACTGGGAGAAATATTTATCGTTAGTCAAAATTGCGTATAATAACAGGTTTTAGTCAAGTATAAAAATGGCACTGTATGAGGCTTTGTATGGTCATACCGAACTCCATTATACTAGATCAATCTTAGTGAGAAAAAGATACATGGGGTTGATTTGATTCGTGAGATTGAAAAAAAAAGTGAGCAATCTGAGATAGCTTTAAAGCAGCTTCAGATCATCAAAAATCGTATGCGGATCTTAAATGTAAATATATAGAATTTCAATTCGAGGATAAAGTATTACTGAAAGTATTACCCTAGAAGAAAGTTCTTTGATTCGATCGCAAAGGAAAGCTGAATCCGCTATTTATCGGGCCGTACAAGATTACTGAAAGAATCAAACCTGTTGCATACAGATTAGCTTTACTGTCAGAACTTGAAAGGATTCATAATGTCTTTCACGTGTCTATGTTATGACGATACTAATTTAACCCTTTACATGTTATTTTCCCGATGGATGTCGAGATTCAATCTGACATGTCATACAGTGAGGAACCGATTAGAATTCTAACACGAGAGGTGAAAGAATTTAGAAACAAGAACATAGCTCTGGAAAAAGTTCTTAGCAATGACATGGATTAGAGGAACCACCTGGGAACTTGAGGAAGCTACGAGAAAGCAATATTCGAACCTCTTTTATGGTAAAATTTTTGGGGATGAAAATTCCTTCAGGGGGATAGTTGTAACAGCCCATTTTTAGTGAAATCGAAACAGTGGTTTTGGGATAACAAATATTAATTCAAAAAATTTATTTTATTACTATTTTATTTGCTACTGCATGATAGTATTACTGTATAAAAAATTCGTTAAGAAATTTTACCGTTTACATCCTTAATTTGATAAAAAGGACTAAATTGCGTAAAGTGCAAAAGTTGAAGTCTAAGAGCTAAAGGTATTAAATAGCTACAGGAATTTAAAGTGGAGGTCCTTATATGGTAATTAAACCATTAATGAGATAGTGGAATATGATAGCTTAGCAATTTTGAAATTTAGATTAATTTTAAAGGTTAAATAAGTAAATAGGTAATTAAATGATATAATAATAATAAATAAAGCTTTCATCTTCCATTTCTATCTTCAACCTATTTTTAAGGAGAAAAAGAAGTAATTTTGAGCTAGGGTTCAGCCACTTTGAATGCTAAATTAGGTATGCATTTTTATCCTATTTTTGATGATTTCTATGTTTCCAAAATTGTTATAGCTTAATCTAGCTAGCCCCGGGACTAATTTTTGATACTATTAAACTATGAGGATTTTACCATTGATGCATGTATATGCGTTTTGAAGTTTGATGCTAGAAAAGGAAGGTTGTTGTTAGATAAATAACTTTTATTAAGTGATTTTTGATGAAATTGTCAAATAGGGCTTAAATTGAAAAATAGAAATTATACATGGTAAATTTGTGAAATAAATGAAATATAAGGTTTTCTAGGGACCTATATAAAATTTGGCTACAATGGGTTAAGGATGAATTGCATGAATTTTCATTTTATGAGCTAGGACTAAATTGCAAAGAATTTAAAAGAATAGGGGCAGAATGTAAAATTTTCCAAAAGTATGTTTTGGACTAAATTGAATGAAATATATATAAAATTGAGTTAATTTTATCTATATAGATCCAGTCAAACCTCATACGGAGTTAGATCGAGGTAAAGAGAAAATCTTGGATTAATCGCCTTCGTATCTACGTATACTCGTCAAGGTAAGTTTGTGTAATTAAATAGTGTATTTACATGTTTTAATTGAATTATATGTATGTGATTTGTAAAATTGCCATGTATAAATAATATTGCATATCCGACGATGTACGAAAATTACCGAGTCCCATTTGAACCTTAAGAATCCTTAGGATACAAATGACATGTCATTAGGGATTACTAATTGCAACTCGTGAAAGCTTACCAATTCTAAGCTCGTATGAGCTTACCGATAGCAGCTCATGAGAGCTTACTGATTCTCATCTCGTATGTGCTTACCAATTTACAGCTCGTGAGAGCATACCAATTCATAGCTTGTATGTGCATATATGTACAGGAATTGACAGATTATAGTTTAACACACTAAGTGTGGGCTATCCTAAGTATCCAACGATATTCTAAATAATTCAATGGGCAATGTTCTGTTGCGACATAATATGAGTTCGATATGAACTATAACAAATATATAAATGAAATACATGGAAATGATATTACATGATATATAGAAACATGAAATTGATGATACTTTTATATAAAATTTGCTTAGTGGTTATGTTCATCCATATTTATTAACTACTATATGCGTTACATGACTAACATGTTGGTGAATGTGCACTTAGGCATTTGGTGTAACAGCCCGCTTTTGGGTCAAATTAGAATAGTAGTTTCAGGACCACAAATTCGAAGTAGAAATGTTAATTTTATTATTTCTTTAAAGTCTACAGTATGATTGAATGATTGTGTGAAAATTTCGTTAAGAAATTTTATCGATAGAGTGTCCAATTTGACCAATAGGACTAAATTGTAATAGGTGCAAAATATGTGTTCTAGAAGCTATAGGTGTCTAATTGCTATGAAATTTTGAATTGGAGGTCCTTAAATGGTAACTAGACCTTTATACTTTAAGTTGGACAAAAATGGGCATGGTTAGGTGAAATTTCAAAATTTGGCATTAAAGGCATTTTGGTTATTTGGTTAATAAAGACAAATTAACTAATAAAAAGATGTCATCTTCTCCAATTTAGTCCCCCTAGCCGAATTTCTCAAGCAACCATAGCTAAGGATTTTGGCCAAGCATCCAAGCTCGATTGTAAGTCCGTCTTTGTCCCGTTTTAAATTATTTTTACGTTTTTGTAAATGTTGTAACTTGATTTAGCTATTCTAAGGACTAATTTGAAAGAAAATCAAAGTCTAAAATTTTACCCATGTTGAATATTTTTGTATTTTGATGTTTAATGGTAGAAAATGTATGTTTGGTTTTATATAAACAACATTTACCAAGTGATTTTTGATGAAAATATCAAATAGAGACATATTTGTAAAAGTTATAAAATGTGTGTAAAAATGTGAGTAAATGAAAAATGTGGACTGTTATGAGCAAGGAATAGGTTTAGCTAGGCTTAGGTGTGATGAAATTGAATGAAAATCATTTTACGAGCCTAGGGACTAAAATGTAAAAAGTTGAAAAGTTAGTGGCTAAAATGTAATTTTTGCCATAAGGTGCTTTTGGGATTAAATTGAATAAGGTGATGATTGAATGAGTTAAATTTGATATTATAGATTAAGAAAAAAGAGGTTCTGACTTAGACCGGGAAAAGAACAAGGTTGTGGACTAAATCGAACTATTAGCCATTTTGTACCGAGGTAAGTTCGTATGTTAAAAATAAACTTTAGAATAATTGTACTTAAATGCTTTAATATTGCATAAATTGTATGTTTGATTATGTGAATGAGTATAATTCTACGAACAAGTTCGACGACGATTCGGCAAGTGAGAAGTCTCGTTGAACCTTAAGAATAGATTAGGATACAAGTGACATGTCACTAGGGTTACCATGTGTTATGTGATTATGTGATCTGGGTGCTGGTCTCATACGTCCTATCCATGGTTGAGTATACCGGCATATGTTGCAGTTACTTAACAACTTGTATGAGCCGCACCGAGTAGCTACGTCTTGATTGACAGCTTGTGTAATTAGGCCCGTTGATTAGCTAAAGAGTGAGCAATTACACAATATGATATTGAGGTAGCATTGGCTACATATGTGGCACTTAGTGTGCAAGAATTCCCGAGTATCCGACATTATTATTCCGAGTGGTTCACGAGTACGTCAAAAAATGAGAATATGTGTAAGTTCATTTCGAATTGGTTTAGGTATGTACGTAAAGCTAATGTTTATTAAATGCTTGAAACGATTATTATGAGGTAAGTTTTGTGGTAGAAAGAGTTATGATCATGAGACTATGGTAAATTTACATTTAATTATGTTATAACATTTAAATGTTATATGCATGGTAAGGTTGTGTATTTCTGCATACGAGCTTACTAAGCTATATAGCTTACTCCGTTTATTTTCCATGTTTTATAGTGTCGTCAAGCTAACTCGAATCAGATATAGTCAGAGATTCGAATCACACTATCAAACTCTCTTTTTGGGTATTGATGATCTTAGTATTTTGAAAGTATGGCATGTATAGGGATTTGGTCATTTTGTTATATGTGTCATTTGATTTGGCCAAATGTATTGGCTTATTTGTTTAAGGTGATTTAGTATTTAGTCATGTAATTGGCTTATTTTGGCTAAAATGGTTGTAAGCCTATTTATATAAGTATATGTGCTAATGCCTTTTGTTTTTGTGTTTTGCATTGGGTTGCTATATTTTATTATGGATTAAATGGTTTGCTGTGAAATGGATGAGATTAGTCCTTTGGTGTGCTAGGAAATCTAAGTAGAATTAGGCATGATGGAAGTATTCATGTTGACACTTGTGAATGTGAGTTTGGTATGAATTGATTTGGTTGAACATGCTATAGTAAATATGTTAAGTGTTTGTAATGAATGGCATGATTTAGTTTTGATTATGGATGTTTTGATTGGTTAAACATGCCATGGTTTATGCCATTGATCTTGTGTGTGTAGTTGTAAATGAGGGTGACAAATGGCTTGGTAAATAGTCTTTATTTTGTCCATATGGGAAGACACACGGGCATGTGCCTAGGCCGTGCGACATAGTTTGCCCCATGGGCATGCGTTTTGGTCATGTGTCCCTTGCACTTAAATTTTGAGAAACAAAATGCTCAGAATTGTGCACACGGGTAGAAACATGGGTGGATGTCATAGCCGTTTAGATGACACGGCCTCAGGTACAGGAGTTTGTCTTGGGCGTGTAAAGTTTGTACTTATTTTGTGAAAAATTAATTATCCACACAACCTAGCACACGGGCGTGTGACTTGGCCGTGTGATATATATTTGTTCATACATTGCAAAACAGAGAGTTACACGGGGTAGGGACACGGGCGTGTGTAGCCACACAACCTGCCGACGTGGGTGTGTCTCATGTCCACACGAGCGTGTGAGCCCTGTTTAGTAGAAAGGTTTTTTAAGTTTTTCGAGTTGTCGGTTTAGTCCTAAACCACTTCCAAAGCATGTTTTGGGCCTCGTAGGCTTGTACTAGGAACTTTATGATTGAATGTGAATGGTTTTAATTTGATGCAAATTTATGATTCTATTTGTATGATTGTTCGTGTGGTAAGTCCAGTAATACCTCGAACCCTGTTCGGGCATTGAATACGGGTGAGAGGTGTAGTGTCAGAGTTATGGTTTAGTCGATTCTCAGACTAATGTAGCGTGTGTAAGAGTCTAGCTATACATGCCATATATAAATTTTGATAGTGTAACGACTCCTGACAATTTAAACTGTGTTTTCATATAGTAAATGGATCCTGACTGAGAAGTGGCTGATGACATTGAGAGTAATGCGTCGGATCCCGCTCAAGGGACCATGCCATCTGAAAGTAGACCATTGACGATTAGTCAAGGAGGAGAGGCTAAAAAACCTTCTTCCAAAGGATGAATGAGTGGTTTGCCAAGTTTGTTCGGACAAATCCGGTTGCCCAACATCCTCTATCCCCACCTAACCCCGAATCGGTTCTTGTAGCTCCCCAAGGTATGGAATTGGTAAGATTGAATAAGCCTCTAGTTGATAAGATTCTGAAACAAGGGGCTGAAGAATTTAGGGCAAATGTGGATGATGATCTTGAAAGAGAAGAATCTGGCTTGAGAACTCTATCCGGGTATTTGATGAGGTTTTTTGCACCCCAAATTAGTGCTTGAAATATGCTATATCACTTCTGAGAGATACGATATATCAGTGGTGGAACACTCTAATATTAGTGGTACCAAGGGAAAGAGTTACTGAGGAATTCTTCTAAGAGGAATTTAGAAAGAAGTACATCAGTCAACGGTTTATTGATAAAAAATGCATAGAGTTCTTGGAGTTGAAACAAGGCTGAATGGCTATGACTGAATACGAGTGGGAGTTTGTTAGACTCAGTAAGTATGCTTAGGAATGTGTTTCAATAGAGGCTATTATGTGGAAGAGATTCGAAGATGGGCTGAATGAGGACATCAAGCTGTTAGTTGGAATTTTAGAGTTGAAAGAATTTGTTGTGCTAGTAGAACAAGCTTGCAAAGTCGAAAAGTTGAGTAAAGAAAAGAGAAAAACTGAGTTTGAGGCTAGAGATTCGAGAAAGAGGTCAATGAATAAGTCGTTTCAATCTTCGTCAAAGAAATTGAGAGATTTGTATGCTCACTCCAATGCTTCAGCCAGGTATCCCAATAGAGATTGTGGGAAGCAATATTCAAGTTCTAAGGCCCAAACTACATCCATAGCGAGCGTAGGTAATGCTAGGTCTAGTAAGCCTGAATGTCAGTATTGCGGTAGATGACAATTTGGTGAATGTAGGATGAATAAACGGGCTTGTTTTAAATGTGGCTCCCAAGATAACTTTATCCAGGACTGCCTTGAAATGGCTGAGAAAGATAATTTTCAGTATGCAAGATCGAGTAACACTACTGCTAGAGGGAAGCCAGTGAGAAACACGAGAAATAGGACTAGTAGCAGAGGAGTATCCAAAGACTCAGCTATGAGATCGGAAGCTAAAGCACCTGCAAGAGCTTATTCTATTCATGCTCGCGGGGATGCGTTCTCCCCTAATGTGATCACTGGTACATTTTCTCTTTATGATACTAATGTAGCTACTTTAATTGATCTTAGATCGACTCATTCCTATATTTGCATGAATTTGGTATCTAGTAAGAATTTGCCTGTTGAGTCTACTGAGTTTGTGATTAAGGTGTTGAACCCCTTAGGCAAACATGTTTTAATTGATAAAGTTTGCAAGAGTTGTCCTTTAATGATTCGGGATCACTATTTTTCGGCTGACTTAATGCTTTTTCCATTTGATGAGTTTGATGTGATACTTGGAATGGATTGGTTGACTCTACATGATGTCGTAGTGAATTGTAGACAAAAGGTTATTGAATTGAAAAGTCAAAACAATGAAACTTGATAGGTTGAGTTGGGTGAATTGTTTATTTTGATTTCATCGATGTCGGCTCAGTGGTATGTAAGAAAGGGCTGTGAGGCATTTCTTGCTTATATACTGAATACTAAGGTGTTTGAATTGAAGATCAAATCTGTATCGGTAGTTTGTGATTATCCGGATGTGTTTTGAGAAGAGTTGCCTGGGTTACCACCGATCAGAAAGGTGGAGTTTGCTATTGATTTGGTACCGGGGACTACACCGATATCGATAGCTCCATATAGAATGGCTCCAACCAAGTTCAAAGAATTAAAGTCTCAGTTACAAAAGTTGACAGATAAGGGTTTTGCGAGACCGAGTTTTTCTCCCTGGGTGCACCGGTATTATTCGTTAAAAAGAATGATGAATCAATGAGACTTTGTATCGATTATCGCCAACTCAACAAGGTTACGATAAAGAACAAGTATCTGTTACCGAGGATTGATGATTTGTTTGACTAGTTGAAAAGGGCAACAATGTTCTCGAAGATAGATTTTTGATCTGGTTATTATCAGTTGAGAGTTAAAGACTTGGATGTGCCGAAAACCGCATTCAAAACGAGGTATAGGCACTATGGATTTCTTGTTGTGCCTTTTGGATTAAATAATGCTCCTGTTGTTTTTATGGATTTGATGAATTGGATCTTCTGACCGTATTTAGACAAGTTTGTAGTTGTGTTCATTGATGGCATTTTGATTTATTCCCAAGATGAGTCTGAGCATGCCGAACATTTAAGAATTGTATTGCAGACTTTGAGAGATAAGAAATTGTTTGCTAAATTCAGCAAAAGTGAGTTTTGGCTCCGAGAAGTCAGATTTTTGGGGCATATTGTCTCAGCAGAAGGTGTAAGAGTTGATCCAAGTAAGATTTCAGCAATTGTTGATTGGAAACCACCGAGAAATGTATCCTAGGTTAGAAGCTTTTTGGGCCTAGCCGGGTATTATCAATGTTTTGTTAAGGGATTCTCGATGATTGCTACACCTATGACAAAGTTGTTACAGAAAAATGTTAAATTCTAGGGGTTTGAGAAATGCCAAAAGAGTGTTGAATAGTTGAAAGCATTGTTAACTGAGGCACCGGTATTAGCGCAAACTGAATTAGGAAAAGAGTTTGTGATTTTCAGTGACGCGTTGTTGAACAGTCTTGGATGTGTGTTGATGCAAGAGGGAAAAGTGATAGCTTATGCCTCGAGACAGTTGAAACCGCATGAGAAGAATTATCCGACGCACGACTTGGAATTGGCTGTCATTGTGTTTACTTTAAAGATTTGGCGACACCATTTATTCGGTGAGAAGTGACACATCTTTACCGATCATAAGAGTTTGAAATATTTAATGACTTAAAAGGATTTGAATTTACGACAATGGAAATGACTCGAGTTGTTGAAAGACTATGAGTTACTAATTGATTATCAGCCGGGAAAGGTGAATGTAGTCGCCGATGCTTTGAGTAGGAAATATTTGTTTGCTTTGAGAGCAATGAATACACGACTGACTTTATCTGATGATGACTCGATTATAGCTAAGTTGAAAGCTAGGCCAGTATTTCTTTAGCAAATTTGCAAAGCTCAAAAAAGTGACAAAGAACTTCAAGCAAAAAGAGTTCAGTGCGAATCGACTAGTGATTTAGATTTTCAAATTGGGGACGATGATTGTTTGATGTTCCGAGGTAGTATTTGTGCACCGAGAGATACCGAGCTTATTCAGAAAATTCTTTACGAGGCACATAGTAGTTGTCTGTCTATTCACCCAGGAAATATGAAGATGTATAATGATTTGAAGAAATTGTATTGGTGGTTGGGTATGAAATGAGATATTTCTGAATTTGTATTGAGATGTTTAGTTTGTCAACAAGTAAAGGCCGAACACCAAGTACCTTCGGGTTTACTTCAGTCTGTGATGATTCCCGAGTGGAAATGAGACAGAATTATGATGGATTTTGTAACTGAATTACCTCTAACTCCGAAGAGAAAAGATGTTATTTGGGTCATCGTTGATAGATTGATGAAATTGGATCATTTTATTCCGGTACGTACCGACTATTCACTTGATAAGCTAGTTGAATTGTACATTGCTGAAATTGTTAGATTACATGGAGTGCCTATTTCTATTATTTTGGATAGAGATCCGAGATTTACTTCATGATTTTGGAAGAAGTTACAAGAAGCTTTGGGTACAAAGTTGAACTTTAAGATCACATTTCATCTACAGATCGACGATCAATCTTTTTCAGATGATTCAAGTACTCGAAGATATGCTTCGCTGTTGTGTTTTAAAGTTTGAAGGTAATTGGGAGAAATATCTACCGTTAGTCGAATTTGCTTATAACAATAGTTTTCAGTCGAGTATAAAAATGGCACCGTATGAGGCATTGTATGGTCGCAAGTGTCGAACTCCGTTGTATTAGACTGAGCTTAGTGAGAGACAGATTCACGGGGTTGACTTAGCTAGAGAAACAGAAGAAAAAGTGAAAATAATTCATGATTGTTTGAAAGCAGCTTCAGATAGATAGAAATCGTACGCGGATCTAAAACGAAAGGAAATTGAATTTCAAAACGGTGATAAGGTATTTCTAAAAGTGTCTCCATTGAAGAAAATTCTTAGATTTGGTCGCAAAGGCAAGCTGAGCCCGCTCTTTATTGGTCCGTATAAGGTTATTGGAAGGATAGGACCAGTGGCTTATCGGCTAGTTTTACCATCATAATTAGAGAGAATCCACAATGTATTTCATGTGTATATGTTGTGATGATATCAATCAAATCCCTCTCATGTGATTTCACCAACTGAGGTTAAGATTCGACCCGACATGACTTATGGTAAAGAGCCGATCAAGATCCTAGCCTAGGAAGTTAAACAGTTGAGAAATAAAAACATAGCCCTAGTGAAAGTTTTTTGGCAAAGGCATGGGGTCAAAGAAGCTACATGGGGAACCGACGAAGCTATGAGAAAATAGTAGCCAATCCTCTTTTTCGGTAAGATTCTCGGGGGCAAAATCCCTAAAGGGGGGAGAGTTGTAACGACTCATTTTTGGGTCAAATCAGAATAGTGGTTTCGGGACCACAAATCCAAAGTAGAAATTTTTCTTTTATTATTTCTTTAAGGTCTACAGTATGATTGAAAGATTGTGTGAAAATTTCGTTAAGAAATTTTAGCGATAGGGTGTCCAATTTGACCAATAGGATTAAATTGCAATAGGTGCAAAATATGTGTTCTAGTAACTAGAAGTGTCAAATTGCTATGAAATTTTAAATTGAAGGTCCTTAAATGGTAATTAGACCTTTATACTTTAAGTTGGACAAAAATGGGCATGGTTAGGTGAAATTTCAAAGTTTGGCATTAAGGACATTTTGGTCATTTGGTTAATAAAGACAAATTAACTAATAAAAAGATGTCATCTTCTCCTTTAGTCCCCCATAGCTGAATTTCTCAAGCAACCATAGCTAGGGTTTTTGGCCAAGCTTCCAAGCTCGATTGTAAGTCTGTCTTTGTCTTGTTTTTAATGTTTTTTTTAAGTTTTTGTTAATGTTGTAACATGATTTAGCTATTCTCAGGACTAATTTGAAAGAAAATCAAAGTCTAAAATTTTATCCATGTTAAATATTTATGTATTTTGATGCTTAATGGTAGAAAATGTATGTCTGGTGTTAGATAAACAACATTTACCAAGTGATTTTTGATGAAAATGCCAAATAGGAACCTATTTGTAAAAGTTCTAAAATATGTGTAAAAATATGAATAAATGAAAAATGTGGACTGTTATGAGCAAGGAATAGGTTCGACTAGGCTTGGGTGTGATGAAATTGAATGAAAATCATTTTACGACTTTAAGGACTAAAATGAAGTTAGGGGTAAAAATGTAATTTTTGTCATAAGGTGTTTTTGGGATTAAATTGAATAATGTGATGATTGAATGAGTTAAATTTTATATTATAGATCAAGAAAGAAGAGGTTCTGACCTAGATCGGGGAAAGAACAAGTTGTAGACTAAATCGAACTATTAGCCATTTTGTACCGAGGTAAGTTCGAATGTTTAAAATAAGCTATAGAATAATTGTACTTAAATGCTTTAATATTGCATGAATTGTATGTTTGATTATGTGAATGAGTATAATTCTACAAAGGAGTTCGACGACGATTCGGCAAGTGAGAAGTCCTATTGTACCTTAGGAATAGATTAGGATACAAGTGACATGTCACTAGGGTTACCATGTGTTATGTGATTATGTGATCTGGGTGTTGGTCTCGTATGTCCAACTGGTGGCTAAGTATACCAGCATATGTTGCGGTTACTTAACAACTTGTGTGAGCAGCATCGAGTAGCTATGTCTTGACTGACAGCTTGTGTGAGCAAGCCCGTTGATTAGCTCGAGAGCGAGCAATTATGCGATATGAGATTGAGGTAGCATTGACTACATATGTGACACTTAGTGTGCAAGAATTCCCGATTATTCGACGTTATTATTCCGAGTGGTTCACGGGTATGTCAAAAAGTAAGAATAAGTGTAAGTTCATTTCAAATTGGTTCAGGTATGTACATAAAGCTAATGTTTATTAAATGCTTGAAATGATGATTATGAGGTAAGTTTTGTAATAGCCCGATTTAGACCCTATTCAGAACGGTAGTTTCGGGACCACGAATTCGAGTCAGAAAATATTTGAAAATTATTTTCTGTGTTTATTATGTGTGAATTTATATGTGTTAATTTTTCGTGTTTTAATTTTAATGTTTGGATGCCCGATTTAATAAAAGGGCTTAATCGTGTAAAATGAAAAAGTTGGTAGTTAAATGTGAAAGTGCTTAATTGTTGTTGTCTTTATAATATGAAGTATTTATGTTGCAATTAGACCATAATTATAAATGATGGACGGTTAAGGACATGAATATAATGTTTGTATAATTATTTCATTAAGGTTATATTAGTAATTAAAGTAATAACATATGATATAATAAATCATAAAATAAATAAAAGCCATGCATTCATATTCTCAAATGGCCGAATGTTGTAAGAAAGAAAAGAAATAAAGAGTTAAGGGTTCGGTCATATGCATGCTTAATTAAGATCAAGAACCAAAGAAATCAGACTTGGATCGGGGAAAAACCAAAGTTGTCGAATAATCATTCTGTTTCGATTACTGTTGTCCGAGGTAAGTTTATAGGCAAATAGATGCTACAAATTTCAATATATGTATATTAAAAATGCTGAATTGAAATGTTATAATTGTTTTGAGAATGTGCCGAAATGATATATGTTTGAGAGCAATGGTTACAGGTTCAATTTGATTGAGTTAGACATCCGAAAGCCCCGCATGAGCCTTAGGAATAGATAGGATATATATGTCATGATATAAGACTCCGATATGTGATGTGCGAGTAAGACCATGGCATCGATATATGTGTGCAAGTAAGACCACGTTTAATACGTTGGCATCGATATGTGATTCCGATTTATGTGTACGAATAAGACCTTGTCTGGGATAGTGGAATCGATATGTGATTACATGTAAGACCATGTCTGAGACGTTGACACTGTATTATATGTGTGATTATTCGAGTGTCCTATTCAATTCCGAATGGTTCAACGGGCAATGATAAGTATTGATCGAATGTGTAAAACGAGCTAAGTGATCAGGTATGAAATAGCTGATTACTTATTTGAAAATAAGGTAAGTTGGTTATTTGAAATGTGATGCAAATTATACATTATGCTAATGTAAATATATATGTGTATTTGTGAAGTATATTTGGCCACATGATATGTATAAGTATGAGATATTAAAGTTTGATTCATACTCTATGCTTGTGAGTGTGTATATTCGATTTTATAATGGTACTATGGTTTAGAAATTGAATATTACTTTGATAATAAATACATGTATATTCGGCCAAAATAAAATTATATATGGAAATATATGTTATATATGAAATTGTGTATTTGAAATTAAATGTGACTATGAAAGCATAAATTGATTTAGTTAAATTGAGTTGATAATGTCATTGAGATATTTATTTGCTTATGACTTACTAAGCTAAGATAGCTTACTGTGTGTATTTATGTTTGTCTCTGTTTTATAGATTTTGGAGACTAGTTACGAGCTCGGGCAGCGAAGTTTATCACACTATCGACTGTTTCAGTATTTTTATAAAGTTGAACTTAAACATATGGCATGTATAGGCTAGCTTATGTTTATACTTGATTTTGGGTTATGTAAATATGAGTTATGCGAAAATGGCTTATTATTTTGTTAAGTTTGGAGTTTTTGTCTTAATCAAATTATTGTTATGTTTGGTTGTGGTTTTGATGATTCGGTTATGGTTTATACATAGATAAATATATGTGAACTTGATTGATATGCTTTGTTAAGGTTTTGCTATGTGAGTTGGTATTTGGCTATATGGTTTAGCTTGATTAGTAGGTTAATTGATGATTTATTAATTTGACATGGGATAAGCATATTTTGGTAAGTATATTCTTGGTAAATATGTTTGTGATGTTTAGTTAAATGATTCAGCAAAGAGAAGTGTTGATTATAACATATAATCGGTTTAATAATTAGCTCATATTGGTAAGTTTGTTTGACGGCATAGTTTGCATTTGTGGATAGTTATGAATCGGTTTGTGTGATGTTAATGTAGTGATGGATGTGGTTTCGGTTGTGGCAAGTTTATAAAAGTCATATTATGAATATATTATTGCTTGTGTAATTGGTCTTTTTGGTAGGGTCTGTGATAGCAAAATATGACTATGTTCTATGGACGATGAGTCGGTCATTTGAGCAAGTACAATGTATCTAGTTAATAATGTTAATTAACTACGAAATGATATACCTAGTTGAGATTTTGTTGTGATAATAGTATGATATATTGTGGTTAAATTTGATGACCGAATATATATATGGCTAATTGATTGGTTGAGTATATGTATTTTGGTATGAAAAATTAGCATGCGATTTAGATGTTCTTTGATTTTTTATTTGTGTTAAAAAATGCTAATGTTGCTATAGTACAATACGCATAACTTGGTAATAATGACAATTATATTTGACCATTTGTTGATGTTTGATAATGACTCTTATATGGATAATTAATAAGTTGTACAATATGACTTATTTTTTGTTTGATATGTGAATGTCCATAAGCATGCAAAATAAATGTACTTTTGGTTGATATTTGTACTCAAAATGGTTCATTTTGTTTGTTAATATGGTATAATATACAAATGTATATTGATTATATTTTTAAAAGCTAATGTTGCATATGTTAATATTAAATAAACTTTGGTTATATGATATGCTTAGTTATTAAGCATATGTTTAAAAATGAGTTATTAAATACTGAAATTCTTTGAGGTATTAGGTTTCTTTAATGATAATAATACATGAATTTTGTATGTATTTGAAAGTAGATTATATATGACTTTGGGTTTTCATTGATAATTCTGTTATGATTTAGATTATGTATTTAATGATTAAACGGATTTATGCTTTAGTTATGTGAATATAACATATGTGTATATGTAAATGTTCGGAATTTGTGTCTCATCAGGTAATGCCTCGTAACCCCTTTTTGGCGACGGATACGGGTTAGGGGTGTTACAAGTTTTGTGGTAGAATGAGTTATGATCATGAGACTATGGTAAATTTACATTTAATTATGTTATAATATTTAAATTTTATATGCATGGTAAGGTTGCGTATTTCTGCATAGAGCTTACTAAGCTAATAGCTTACACCGTTTATTTTTCATGTTTTATAGTGTCACTAAGCTAACTCGAATCGGAGATCCTCGGAGATTAGAACCACACTATCAAACTCTCATTTTTGGGTATTGATGATCTTAGTATTTTGAAAGTATGGCATGTATAGGGACTTGGTCATTTTGTTATATGTGTCATTTGATTTGGCCAAATGTGTTGGCTTATATTTGTTTAAGGTGATTTAGTATTTAGCCATGTAATTGGCTTATTTTGGCTAAAATGGTTGTAAGCCCATTTATATAAGTATATGTGCTAATGCCTTTTGTTTATGTGTTTTGCATTGTGTTGCTATATGTTTATTATGGATTAAATGGTTTGTTGTGAAATGGATGAGATTAGTCCTTTGGTGTGCTAGGAAATCTAAATAGAATTAGGCATGATGGAAGTATTCGTGTTGACACTTGTGAATGTGAGTTTGGTATGAATTGATTTGGTAGAACATGCTACAGTAAATATGTTAAGTGTTGGTACTGAATGACATGATTTAGTTTTGATTATGGATGTTTTGGTTGCTTAAACATGCAATGGTTTATGCCACTGAACTTGTGTGTGTGTGGGTGTAAATGAGGGTGACAAATGGCTTGGTAAATAGCCTTTATTTTGTCCACAGGGGTAGACACACGAGCATGTGTCTAGGCCGTGTGTGACACACAGCCTGCCCCATGGGCATGCGTTTTGGCCGTGTGTCCCCTGCACCTAAATTTTGAGAAATAGAATGCTCAAAATTGAGCACACGAGCAGAGACATGGACGTGTGTCTCAATCCTGTGGATGACACGGCCTTAGGCACGGGGGTGTGTCCTAGGCGTGTGAATTTTGCACTTATTTTGTTAAAATTTAATTATCCACATGGCCTAGTCGTGTGACATCAATTTGTTCATGCATTGCAAAATAGAGAGTTACACGGGGTAGGGACATGGGCATGTGTAGCCTCATGGCCTGCACACATGGGCGTGTCCCATATCCATACGGGCGTGTGAGCCTTGTTTAGTGGAAAGATTTTTTAAGTTTTGTAAAATTTTTTTGAGTTGTCGGTTTAGTTCCGAGCCACTTCCAAAGCATGTTTTAGGCCTCGTAGGCTCGCACTAGGGACTTTATGATTGAATGTGAATGGTTTTAATTTGGACGCAAATTTATGACTCGATTTGTATGATTTTTCGTGTGGTAAGTCCAGTAATGCCTCAGACCCTGTTTCGACATTGAATACGGGTGAGGGCTGTTACATTTGGCCAAATTGAGATGGGATATGCTATGTTTACTTACCTAAATTGTGACTAAATGGTAAGTTAAATTCTATGTTATATAAACTTACTAAGCTTAAAGGCTTACTCGGTGTATTTTTTTATGTTTTTAGTGAACCGGAAGCTCGTTCAGGTTGGAAGCTTGTCGCAGCTATATCACACTATCCATTGGCTCACTCAATACTTTTGGTTGGTTTATGTTTGGTTATAATGACATGTATAGGTTATTTTTGCTAATGTTGGCCATTTGCTTGGCTAGTGTTTTGGCACTTTGATGATAGTATAAGTCTAGTATATGTTATGTAAATATTTGCTCTCTAATGGTTGATGAATAACTTGGTATGGTTCAATTATGGAAGATGAAAATTGTGGTATGAATATGCAAATTGAATATGTGGTTCATGATAGGATGTAATTGTGGTAAATTGGTGTTTTGGTGAAATTATTTATACGGTTATTCAATGCTAGTTTTAGAATGGAGTTTTGGTACCAAATGGTATGTTTTGTTAAATGATCTACATGGTAAGTTTTGGGGTAAATATGCATATATGTTAGTTGATCAATTAGTTATATTGAACACATGGTTAGTCATGTTTGTAAATTGTCATTTGAGGTGCCTAAGGGCATATTGGTTGTATGTGATCATACAATTTGTATAAAGCTAGAAAATGCATGATTTTCATACTTATTATGGCTTGCTTATATGCATAATGTTGGTTGTAGGTTTATGCCAAATTGGGTGAGAAATATGGCTTGTAAAATGGTCTATTTTTGTCCATATAGGCAGAGACACGGGTGTGTGTCTTATCCATGTGTGACACACGGTCAGGTGACACGGCTGCGTGTCCCCTATAGCTTTCAAAGGGTTACAAGTCAGGCTATTACACGGCCTAGCACATGAGCGTGTGAGGTTATTTCGAAGGGTACACAGCCTAGCACACAAGCGTGTAGCTTCGCCGTGTGGCCCAAGTCAGTAAGTTACATAGGCACGGACATGAGCTGGGACACGACCGTGTGTCCCTATTTCGAATGCCCACACAACTTGACCAGACGACCATGTGACCCCTACAGCTTTGAAATTTTTCAATGTTTTTTGAAACATTCTCTGAGTTTCCGATTTAGTCCCAACTTGTTTCTAATGCATATTTTGGGCCTTAAGGGCCTGTATATAGGACAATATGAATGATTTTGATTCATTTTTATATGAAAATTGATATATTATGAAATGTTTGAAATTCTGTTTGTTTGCACTGTAAACTCTGGTAATACTCTGTAACCCTATTTCAGCGAAGGATACGGGTTACGGGGGTTGCAACTCCCAATCTGAGAATTTCAAGGTGAAGTGCGTAATGTGAGACAACAAATGTGCATGGAAAATCATGGTGTCTATTAAGAAAAAGATGGGGTTGTTGTCCATTAAAAATATATTGCTCCATATACGTGTGTTTTCGCAAGTACTGCACTAACACCGGTTTAGTGTACGACACAGTTGAACTACTAATCAACATAGTCATGTTGTAACACCTGTAACACCCCAAACCCGGCCTAGACGTTAGGACCGGATCCGATGCGCCACATCGATGCGTTCAAAACATTCCGTATTACTTAGTTTGGAAAACTTAGTTGGTGTTGTAAAAGATACTTTTAAAAGTAGGTTAAAGTGAATAGAAGCTGTGCACCAGGTAGGAAACCAGGAAAAGAGGAGGTGAGTCCGTCGGACTGCTTAAATACCAAGCTCCCTTCGGATCCAATCCTAGACATGCACACCACCATTGCCACACCTTAACGACTCGTATAATTTTGAGAAAACCGTCTGGTTATGTCTACCTTAAGAAAATGATTAAGTTTGAAAACGTTTGCTTAGCGAAAGTCTTACTTGTAATCGTGTTATTTTGAAATCCCTTAATGTTTTTGAAAACGCGTCCTAAAGCTAACCCATTTACTTTAGTTATCATAGTTTTCTTTCATCATAATAAAATAAAATAATAAAAGTAAAACAAAACCATAAAAATAATTAAGCGGCCTTATTACACTTAAAATCCAAAACCATAAATGAAATTAAAAGGACGTCCAGTTCACCAGAAAGAAACCAGGTTCGTAGAAACATGTGGCTAGTCCGAATCCCTCACAGCTCCAAGCCCACTATGGTTGAGGATTACCTGCGAGGATGAAAATAAGGGGTGAGTTTTGGGAAACTCAGTGTGTAATTCAACCCAACCATAGCCTAAATCAGTTCAAACCATAGAGACAGAATAAGTTGGCCTTAGCCCAGAACAGATTTCAGAATAAAGCCCTTAGGCCCAGAACAGATCAGAACAGATATATCATGCTTATGCAGAAACCCAACCATATCCAACCATGTGCACCCCCATACCATCCTTTTACCATGTGGGGAGACTACTCGACCCACCCAACCGCTACACGCCACAGAAATATGCAGCATGGCTGCCAGATACAGAAAATGTGATAGAGTCACTAGATACAGATATTTTGTGGCAGTGCCACCAGAACAGATATATGTGGCAGGGCCACCAGAACAGATAATTTGTGGCATAGCCACCAGGACGCTTCCTCCATAATATAACCCATGTCCCCATGCAACAGATATACATTCATGGCATACATCATACAGATTTAATTCATCATACTTTTCAGACAAAATTAACCCTAGGGGTATAAAGGTCATTTTGCATACATAGGGGTATAATGGTAATTTTGCATACATAGGGGTATTCTAGTACATCTAACAATTTCTAAGGTTTTCATGCATATCGTAGCCATTACGTTTAGCCAGAAACTCTTACTGAGTGTTCTTACCGAATTGGGCCCGTTGGCCCATTGACCCAGTTTTGGCCCATTAAACCCAAAATATCAAAACGCACGAAATCGCGCGTACTGCAGTTTTATCACTTTCGATTACCAGTAATAATTACCCATACGTCTTACGAGCATTCGCACACTCGCAAGTGCCCAAAATACCGGCTTTTCGGCATTTTTGCTTTTCGGCTTTTGCCGATCTAGCCTATGAGAGGGTGTCAGTTACACACCTGTTTTGGGATTTCCTCGACGAGATCTACACACGAACTGCCTAAAATTGAATCACTTAATATTACTCCAAATATCGAAATAAGATTGAGTATATAGTCCCCTACCACATTCGGCCAAACATGCCTAAAACCCTTATTGCTCTTACCTTACTGCCGAAAGATGGTTAACTCCAAAGATCCGATCGTTCCACCTGTCCAAGCCCTTGATCAACCGCCTCTAAATCACGCTATTACCAAAACAAAATAGTTATTACGACCCCTCAGGGTTACAAGTCCAAATCGACAACCTCCCTAACTTTTAGGGATTTCGGCTTTTCCTAAAATATGTAAGAAGACTAAGTTTTGGAGAAGACTTACCACCGATTCCTTAGTGACTGATTCCAATGAGTTTCCCACTCGATCCCGATGTAGATCTAAGCCCTCAGATGGTAACAAAAGTCGATCTTTCAGTGACTTCAGTATTCGGCCAAGTCCCTTTTAATGTGGGGTTTTCGGCTTTTTGCAACTTGTGTTTAGAAAGGTAAAACGAGAGGGTTTTGCTATGGTCTTGTCGTCAAAACTTGAGGTTTTAGAGGGCTGGTGAATCGGCCACAAATGATGAAGTGAAGAGATGTGGTTTTGGTTATAAGAAATCGGCACAAAAAGAATCAAGCTTTCGGGATTTCAGCTTTTTATGGCCAAAGGCTATGAAGGTTTTGAAACGGTTGAAGGGAAAAATGGAGATGAACAAGATGGTAGGAAGGTTCGGCAATGGGGAAAGGAGATGAAGAAAAAGGTTGATGAGGAGAGGAGAAAAGAAAAGATGAGGAGAAAAATTAGGAAACGGCACCAACTACCCTAAGTGCCGAATTTATACTAGCTCCTTAACCTAGCCGAATTTTTGTCCCCTTAAAGAATCCCTTGGCCGGCCACCTCTTGCTCTTTAAGAGTCCAACATTCACCCAACACATCTCTCCCTAATCAGCTCCTAATTTCTCTCCCTTATCCCCTCCTTGCTCTATCTCCTGAGCAACTCAAACTCTTGTTAACAGTCTTTCACTTCATTTCCATTACCTACCTTTTCTGTTAATAAAAATTAATCCCTTGTTTTGCTATCAATGTGACTTGAACTTGGGTCCTCCCTAGCTTCCACACTCCACTTATAGCCTTCCCTGTGGCGTCACATGCCACTTCACCACTTGCTTCCTTGTGATCTATTTTACACAATTAATTCTTCAAAGCCCAATTTACCAGAACCCCTTTCTCTTATGGAATTAAAATTAATTAAAACTATCGGGTTATCCTAAGCTTGGGCCTTCTAGAGGCCCACTATCACAATTAAACCTACACTTAACAAGTAGAACACATAATTTTTAATTTTACAAACTTTTTCAGAATTCCCAAAAAATTTGGGGCGTTACAACACCCCTTACCCGTGTCTGATGTCGGGATAGGGTACGAGGCATTACCGAACTTAAGTAGAACCAAACATACAGAACCGAGCCACAAAATTTCATTCAAACTAAAACGAATCAATTAAAGTTAATTTATCCCTATTATGGACCTACGAGGCCCAAAACATACATCATTAGCGATCCGAGACTAAATCGAAAGCTCACGAAAATTCTAAGAAAATTTCTAAGTTAAAGCCTCACACGCCCGCGTGGAGGTAATGCACACGCCCATGTGCTTGGGGACACGCCAATGTCCCACAGCCGTGTGGAATTATTGGATTTATTTTCCAATTCAAACCTATAGGGGTTTTCACACGACCGAGCAGACGCCCATGTCCTTGGCCCGTGTCCCTCACACGGCCTGGGACACACCCGTGTGGCAGCCCATGTGATTTTAACGAGCATTCTGTTTATGATGTCATCATTCAAATTTGAGGCACACGGCCAAGCACACGCCGTGGCAAGAGGCTGTGCCCTCCATACGGTTGAGACACACGGCCGTGTCTCTGCCCGTGTGTTTACTACCATGCAGGTTAACCTAAAGTTCAAGGTGCAGGGGACACATGGCCGAACGACACATCCATGGGCTGACCGTGTGTCACACACGGCCTAGACACATGCCCGTGTGTCTACCTGTGTGGACCATTTGGAGGCTACTCTCCAAGCCATTGGTCACCCTTATAAACAATCATACACTTCCATATGTTCAATGGCATATCCCATGATATATTTGGACACTTAAACATGCAACACTATAGCATCACTATGACCCCTTTTCATACTAGTCCTTTAGTGTTCACACAACATTATCTTTTAGTCATTCCACACGAATCTCATGGTTTACCATATTCCTTATTATCAATCCATTAAGAGTGCTAAATCACGCAACCACATACAAGAAAATAAATAGTCATACATCAAACCAACACATACACATCTTAGAATGCATGCAAAGGTAAACTTAGGGATACATCCCAATCATTAATATGGACTAAATGGCATGGCCACATACAAAATAATCAATGCCCAAATGAGCCATTACATTGGCTACTTCAACATGACACATATACACAAAATAGACAAGTTTCTTATACATGCCATGACCAAAAAAATTAAACCCTTTTATACCCAAAATCCTTGAAGATAGTGTGAGTCGAGCTCCGACGTCTCCCGATACTCTGAGCTAGCTTGACATATCTAAAGAGAAGGGAAAAGAAAGGAGGACAAGCTATAAAGCTTAGTAAGTACACATACAAATAATCTACAGTTTTGAAATTATTGACAATCTACGCATAATTACTTATCCATTATGATACTTTTCATCATATCATAAATATATACTTACCTTCCATATTCATATGCACATGCTAATCCAAATACATATCTTTCCATAATATCATCACATACTAAGTCCTCATAGGGTTTTAGTACATACCTGTGCCATCTTACACACATATGGCTTACTTAAATTTTTACTTTCGGAATTCATATTATGTTACCCGTTAAACACTTGGAATATGATTCAGACACACGGAAGAAATGCACAGAAGTGAGCCTTGGCTGCCTGACAGAAAGTGCACTAAAGTGCCTCATATCACAGAATCTGTAACACCCCGAACCCGAGACCGACACCGGAGTCGAACACGAGGTGTTAACAGACTTTAAACCCCTTATAAAAAATATTTCCCAGACACTGCCAATCTGCGTACTAGTCGCTTTAAAAATCATATCTTGAGTTTCACAACTCAAAAATCAGTTTTGTGATTTTTCCCTGAAACCAGACTCATATGCCCATCTACATATTTTTTCTAGAATTTTTGGTCGGGTCAATTAGTACAGTTTATTAGTCAAATTCTCCCATGTTACAGGGATCGACTACCCTGACCTTTGCGCATTACGACTTGGATATCTCCTTGTACAGGGCTCCAATACTGATGCCGTTTGTTTCTATAGAAACTAGACTCAGAGAGGAATCTATACATATATGGTATGACTCCTAATTTTCTCTGGTTAATTTATAATGAATTTCCAAATTCGGAACAGGGAATCCAGAAACCGTTCTGGCCCTGTCTCACGAGAACCTGAATATCTCTTAACATACTGTCCGTATGATTGTTTCGTTACTTTACTATGAAAGTAGATTCATCAAGGTTTGTTTACATAATTTATTCACTATTTAATTCCATTCCTACTATTTTTAGTGATTTTCCAAATCTACATCACTGCTGCTGTCAGCATCTGCCTTTAAGGTAGACTTTACCTATTTCATGGTTTCCATGATTCAACTAGCCCTTTTTGCATAAATAGCACAATTTATGAAAGTGATTAACCATCCCCGTGGCCAATCCTTGTCAAGCATATCCACACCAAATGATTATAACATTATACTCAAACACATATAAGCCATTTTCGCATGGCTATCCAAAATTTATACAAGTCCAAAGGGTCCACGACCCACAACAAACGGGTAGTCCTATACATGCCATTTCGAAGTTCAACCAAAATTGTACCAAAAGGGGGGCTTTGATAGTGTGGGCGACTTTGACTTCAAGATCCCGAGTCCGATAGCTGGAGAACCAAATCTATAAAACAGAGGAGCAATGAAACGGAGTAAGCAATTTATGCTTAGTAAGTTTTGAGCAAGGAATTCCAGCACAACAAAAGTGTAGCATTCATATAGCTAAACGGATAATTTCATATGCACAAATTTACGATATCGTACTTGCTTCACATTATCAACCCTTACGTACATACACAAAAGATCAACTCAGCCAAAGGCCGGTAGCTCGTTTATCAACTGAGCGAATACTTATTTGTAAGGGCTCAACTAAATTCAAGCACATACGAAACATACCTCAATGTTGGGATGTTTCGAGAGTATTAACTGGAATTTTACAGCAAGTTCATTCATTCCCAAATCACGTACCTTCGGAATTTAACCGGATATAGCTCCTCGTTCAAATGCCTTCGGGACATAGCCCGGTTATAGTAATTCGCACAAATGCCTTCGGGACTTAACCCGGATTTAGTAACTCGCACAAATGCCTTCGGGCTTAGCCCGAAATTAGTATCTCGCACAAATGCCTTCGGGCTTAGCCCGGAATTAGTATCTCGCACAAATGCCTTCGGATCTTAGTCCGGATATTGTCACTTAGCACAAGCCTTAGGGACTTAGCCCGGACATCATTCAAATAACCATGCACATTTAACAATAAATCATGGCCCATTCGTATTTCATTTTCGTTAGCAAAACTCAAACACAAGACATTTATCATTCTTGCAAATTCGGCTCAATAGCCACACAAAGAGCATGATTTTAATTTGCTTAAAACATGATCTAATCACATCATAATTTAAGCTCTCTTACTCAAGAACTTACCTCGGGTGTTGTCGAACGATTCCGATAGCTATTCGACCACTTTTTCCTTCCCTTTATCGGTTTTAGTTCCCCTTTGCTCTTGAGCTTAATGAAACAAATAAATTGATTTAATCATTTGAGCATCGAAAAGAGGAACACAAGGCACTTAGCCCATATTTATACATTAGACATTAAAGTCACATATGTACGGAATCATGAATCAAACTCAACATTTTAGCTAATTTTTCCCCCTTGGCCGAATATGCATGTCTATTTTGGGGCCGATTTCAACACTTAATACATTCTACAAGTATGGTCACTTGTATTGACTAAACACCCTTTGTTTCAAGTTCAAAACTTGGCTAATACACACATATACACACTAGTAAAGCATCCTCTCCCTTTCCATCAATTTAACACATGCATTGCTCATTAACATGCAAAAGTTATATTCGGCCTTAGCACACAACTTGCTAGCCGATTCTTCTCCATTTAGCAACCAATGCACATATGTGCTCACTCAAAAATGCTAAAAAGGAGGTTCAAGAATCATCAAGCCACCATCACATGCATCATTAACAAGCTTCATATTTAGCATGCAATGGCATTAACACAAACTCCACCTAGGCCGAATCTTAACTCATCCTCATGCCTCATCACCACAACATCAAACATCAACCAAGAATGATGCATCCATGGCCGAGTGTCATTTCCATCACATAGCAAGATTTAGACCATGGGCTAGGTAGAACTCAAGCTAACAACTAAAACATGCATGCATCTCATGGAACATCATCAAACATACCTTAGCCTAGCTACATGCATGGCCGAACCTCTTCAACCTTTCTTCTTCCTTCCTCCTTAAAATTTTTGGCCAAGGATGAACCAAAGGATGAGCATTTTTTTTTTCTTTGTTTTTTTCTTTCTAGTTTCGGCTAAATGAAGATGAGAAAGGATGAACAAAAATTTTCTCCTTTCTTTTCTTTAGCTCACGGCAATGGGGGGAAACAACTACACACATTTTTTTTTGTATTCATCATACTCCTTTTCATTATTTTTTGCCCATGCCCCTTATTTTATTTTTTCCTACATACCTCACTAGGCCAACATGTTCCCAACATGTTTCCACCCATAGCATGGCCAACCACTAGCTCAAATTTTGGGTAATTTGACATGCAAACCCATCATTTTCACAACATGCATTAATAGACCATTTTAAATTAGCCTATCATATTTTCACCATGTCTCATATCAATCCCTATTTAATAATTTCTCATGCAATTGGCAAAATTGGAGAATGAAACTTCCACATACTCATGTACACACATAATAAGCATAGAATATGGAAATCAATTATTTTTATGACTCGATTTTGTGGTCCCGAAACCACTTCCCGACTAGGGTCAATTTTGGGCTGTCACAGAATCACATGTCGCTCTCAACGGGGCTACTCAAAGAGTTAGGAGAGTATCTGAACATAACTCAAGATACCCAGTACCTAGACCCTAGCATGTATCACATATTAAATGAGCTCATAACACACATGACTATCCTAGTGACATGTCACTTGTATCCTCAACTATTCCTAAGGTTCAAACGAGATTTTAGACATCAAGACCTTTACCGAACGTACTCGCATAAATGGTTTCTTTCACATGGCCAACGTCTCATAATCATATAGCAAAGCATCAAAACATGTTATATTATCAACATAGCCAAATAAGCATATTAAGCATACAAATATCAATAAATCATTTAATAACTCTAATTAATGTATTTATTTGCATATGTACTTACCTCGGTACAAAATATTAGATATCGACCCTAAACCTCGTAAACCTTGTTCTTTCCCCGATCAAGGCCTATATCTCGATTCTCTTGATCTATAATACCAAATTTAGCTTGTTTAATACATACATTACTCAAAATGACCCAAAATTCATACTTGGGTAAAATTACTATTTTACTTAGCTCGTTTAATACATACATTACTCAAAATGACCCAAAATTCATACTTGGGTAAAATTACTATTTTACCCCTATACTTTCATATATTTGTAATTTAGTCCCTAGGCTCGGATAATACAATGTATGGGATTTCTTAGTTACCCAAGCCTAGCCGAACATTTTTCATGTTCATAACAGCCCACATTTTCCTTTCTTTCACATTTTTCTACCCTTTTCTACAACTTTTACAAAATGGTCCTTAAATCCCTTTTTCATGAAAATCTACTTAGTAAAAGTTGTTTACCATCCTTTAAACTCTCATATCCCTCCATAAATCATCAAAACATAAGCTTCTCATGCATGGGTAAATTTATAAACATGAACCCTAGCATGAAATATAGGTAGAATTAGAGAGAGCAAGTTACCGGGATTTCAAAAATACGAAGAACATTAAAAACGGGGCTTGGAAGCACTTACTGTAGAGCTTGGAAAGCTTGAAAACCCTAGCTATGGAAAACCCTAAATTTCGGCTGCAACATGGAGAGAATGAGCTAATTTTTGGCTTATTTTCCCTTTTTATTTCATTAATATACCAAATGACCAAAATGCCTCTAATTTCTTTCCTTCAAAATTTTCCATTCAAACACATTTTTGTCCAAAAACTTAGAAATTGGGAAAATTGCTCTTTAAGACCTCCTAATTAATAATCCAAAGAAATTTCATACAAATTTCTTCTAAAACACAAATTTTGCAACTTATTCAATTTGGTCTTTAATTTCCAATTGGACACCTTATACTTAGAATTTCTTCATGAAACTTTAACACATGCATATATTCATATTCTAAACCTCATAACAATCATAAACCCATATTTTAACGTTGGATTTGTATCCCGAAACCACTATTTTGACTATGCCCTATTTTGGGACGTTACACATGTTGTAGGTATTACACGAGATCATTTGAAATTGGATTCGGAGATGATCACGAATATAATACTACCTAAAGTCAAAATGAGTCCTAGGATTGATGTGCCAGTTCTAATTGCATACATTCGTAGCCAGTTCAATTACACGCCTTTGTACTGCAAGGCGTGGATCGCAAAGTAGAAGGCATTGGAGAAGATGCATAGTGGGTGGGATGGGTCGTACAAAGAGATATGGTAGTGATGTCAGATCTTCGAGATGCACGTCCTAGGTTGTGTAACCAATTTGGATATAGGGCCTGCATACTACAATAATCGATTACTTCATCAATGTTAAGTGTTTAGACTTTTTTTTTTGGACTTTCAATCAATGTCGAGAGGCATTCCACTATTGCAAGCCAATTGTACAAGGTATATTTATGTACGGGAGACATACTTATCAGTTGTTGTCGGTCGTGAAATATAATGGCAACCAAAAAATCTTGTCGATTGCCTTTGTTGTCACTCTTGGAGAGTTAGCAGACGATTGAAATTTCTTCCTATCTAGGTTGAGGATGCATGCTTGCCCCCAACCTATTTTTTGTGTCATCTCCAATCGGGAACCTAGAATACTATCCTCAATTGAATGACATAGTAGCCTTTGGGACCGCACATGCCATATATATTGTATAAGAGATGTTCTGGCGAATTACCACGCACATACAACTCTACTACTCAACAAGCATGTGGTCAACATGGGTATGTAATCGTCACTATTAATTATTCTTTAATTTTTAACTGGTGAGAAAATGTTGGGCATTATGGACAGTACTATTACTCATTTCTGTAGACATGTTACGAGCTCGTTAAAGACCGCTTCCGTGAGATGTTGGAAAACTTACAAGCCATTAATGATGACCGGGTGGACTACCTTTGCAACATACCCTTCGAACAGTGGACATGTCACTCCCAGAATTTATTTATTAAATTTTGGAAATTTGTATCACAAGGAAGAAAAAGGCCTAGTGGTTTAGTATGTTAATTAATTGTTAGAGCTCCCATGTTCAAATTTCCCTACACTTATTGTATTTATTTTCTCATCCTAGTCGCAATTGTTGACCATTCTAGAAGGTCAACACTCCCCCTTTCGGTCCAAGTCTTTCCATAAAAGTGGGAGATTCTCCCTCTTTTTATTGAGTCAAACTTTCCTTCCACGGCCTCTTTCTACTTTTCTTGTTCTAAATCCCCCTTTTCACTCCCTTTGTCCCCAAATTTACCCAAAATGAATTTTTGACTACCTTTGGCCAACCCTAGCTCTCCCAAAACCTCATTTTTCATTTTGTTACTCTTTTTTTTTCTCTCCTCTCCTCCTTTTCCATTCACCACATTCTCCTCCACCATTTTATGATTTTTCGATTATTTTTCAACACTTTTGAAGTCATTTTTCTTCAAATATATTCCCCTTCTCTACCATACTTAGCTACCGCATCACTTTCCTTCCCCATCGCCATAGTCGTTGCACCACTGCCGCCGTCAGCCATCGTCGATTTTTTTTTTCATTTTTCTTATTTTCTTCTCCTCTTTCCAAAAATCCTCTTGTAAACTCCTAAATATGATTTTCATTATTAAAAATAATCTTTCAAATTATTGTTTTATTTTAACTCTTTTATTTTTCAATTATAGGGCCTAATCCCCCTCTTTGATCGATTTTTTCGGATTTTATTGGCAAGCCCTTTTCTCTCCGTTTAATTGTAAGTATGAAAAATTATCATAAGCATTATATTTTTTAAGTATTATTTTTTTATTGAACAAGGATCTAACTATTCGATTTCTTGCATCATTGAAGATTATTGATTAATCTCGGAATACGCGCATCAATTATAAAAAGGGGTGATAGTTGACAATCATTTTTGCGTAAGTAGTGCCAAATAATAATTATTTATTTAGCGAAATATTATTATTTCGTTAGATCGGTACTAACAAGTATTTTGATTTAACATAGTGACTTAAGAAAAATTGAATTCATCTCTTTCGAAGTGGAATCGTGATCTAATCCATCAAATCTAAGGTTTGGGGATTTAAGTGATATTATTCGATATTACGATTAAATAAATAATGATGAAGAATATTTATATATATAGTAAGTGTATTTCTTATGGATATTGATATTTAATATTGTGATTATGTGAATACAAGTATATTCATAGAAATCTGTAAAACCGATAAGCGAGGATAAGAAGTAAATCCCGAAATTCTGTGATTTTGTGGTGTGATTGGTTTATTGGATGAGTCTAAGATGTATGATAATATATGATTTCCATCACTCATGTCATGTGATCTATGGCTTATAAAAATATGGTATACTTATTTATATGGAAATAATATATGTTGCTAAATTTTGATCTAAGGATTTGTGTGTTAATTATGCCCTACTATGATGCTCTGATTTGCTTGATAAAGCATGCTATTGTGAAATTATGTGTAAAAATATGAGATCTGACTCGCATGTTAAGCATGCCATATTTTGATAATCTGATTCGCATGTAAAGCATGCTACTGAAAAATCTATTCTGTTGCTATAACACATGCATCGGGTAGGAAAAATGTACTAAGGAAGTATCTGATAGTAGATCTGTATTTCTGGTGGCTTGTCCATAATATTATGTATCTGGTAGTAAAGCTACAATTTCTAGTGGTTCGACCACATTTTGGTGTGTTATTGGTTGGATAAGTTCTGGGAACTCTGTATGGTGTGTAGCGGAGTTAGGTAGGATTTAAGTTCTAATATCTATATTGTATTCTAAAAATGTTGCATTGATTATGTCATTACACAATCTATCATATTTGATTTATAATTGAGTAATTTATATATGTTATGGATTGATTAATATGATGTTGTGATGAATTATTTTGTGAAATAAATGTTATTTAAGACTTACACTAAGTTTTTTTTAAGCTCACCCCTTCAAAATTTGATTCCAGATAATCGAAGCTAGGATGGGCTTGGCTACGAAGGCACTCTTGGTTATTTTTCGAAAAACCTTGCAAGTAGTGATATTGGACATTTTGGTTTGTGTTGATGCTTTATGGACTTTAATTTTGGGACTTTTTTTTTGGATTTTTGAACTTTGGATAATGTTTTGGGGTTTTTCTTTTTTGCATGATTTTTTATGTTAAATTATAATTTAAATAATTTGAAGAAATAAAATTAAAACGACGAACTATTTTTATAACAAAATTTATTAGACCCCAAGTAACGATTTTAAATTCAATATTTGATTTTTAAAACCCATCACAACATGTTTGCAAAATCGATGATTTCCAAAGTATCAATATCAATCTTATGATTTTTTAAAATGACATCTTCTGCTGCGATGTTCTTTTTTTAATCTTGACATTTTTTATTTGAACATAAGATTGAATTTCTAAAACAAACACTTAAATAACACAACCTTGGGTTTTTGCAAAGAGATTTTCAAGAGATGATTTCTAAAATGTTTTCTTGGGCCATCATCATGACCAATGTAATCTTCAAGATTTGGCCATAACGTTTGGGCTGGGTCTAGAGGGCTATAGGACACAATCCTACAACAGGGGTTTATATTATGGGCACATGACGACTAACTTGGCGGAATGCATCAATTATGTTTTGAAGGGAAAATGCCATTTTTTGGTAACCTCGGCTGTTAAAGAGACATACTTCTGTTTAGCTGAACCTTTTCCAAAGCGAGTGGCAATTTATGTTAGGCAGATGTAAGACGTTCATGTTTGGAGAAATCACACTGAAAGAAATTAGGAAGGGAAGAACACGAGCAAACTATATGCATCCAGTGTATCACTCGCGCAAAAACCTCTGGTTTTGAGTAACGGAGTTTGACTGACCCCATGAAGGGATTGCCTGGGGACCATGCCATATACACATCAAAAACTAAAGCTATAACTATGGTAGATTTGACACACTTTGATTTCCATGTGCTCATGCAATTGTAGCATGTAACAGTGCACGTTTGGATCCCATGAACTTTGTGGACGAAGTGTACAAAGTTTCAAACATGTACATCATGTGGAGAAACGTATTCCCACCGGTCCTAGATAAATTGAACACAACATTCAAGTTGTTACCTAATAGATTAGTACATCGCAAACCAAAAGGTTAACCGATGTCCACTAAGATACGTAACAACATGGATATCTAAGAGAAGTAAAACCAACCAAGGTTATGTGGGTGGTGTAGGAACTCGGGGCATACAATGCTGTCATGTCCACACCAAAAAGATGATATAAGTACAACACCTTATTAGTAGATCTATTAAATTGTTCACTCCGATGAACTTGTCGTACTTTAATGAAAAAGAGATTTTTATTAACTTTTAACAATTTTTCCATATGATACAAATCAATAATTTGTTAACAACCAACTTTAATGAAGAATGAATTTTAGTAACTTTAATAAATAAGGATGTTTGACATCGATGCAATAAACATGTTTGATATTTATTGAAATGTTAACATGATAAGTACAATAATAAATTAAATCAATCCAAACCCATGTCAGAATGTGTGCCACACTGGGGTGGTCAACATTTGCGAGCCGGATTCCTTCTTGGTTAAGACTTCGGTAGAGGTTGTGGTACAAGCCTCTCCTCTTTTTCGCCTTCATCCGTAGTTGATTGTGATTGGGTGCTCCTTAGTTTCCATCGATCATCTTCTACCCTAGGAATAGGTGGTTAGGAAGATAAGCCACATTAATAGAACAAAGACCCAATAGGTGTTTTTTGTCACCATCAGCATAAGGGTATAACTATATTATGTTCCATAAACCGGTGACCGATCGAATGGACTCTCGGTCAATGGCGGAAACATAGACGACCTAAACTACGGGGTGGTATGTGCATCGATGTCGAATCCTGCGTAAGTGCAGACAACAGACCCATCTTGTCACACATCGGATGCATCGGTAGTCGTCATGGCCTCATTGTATACAGTTGCCCCCTCCTATTTTTTTCACTTAGCAAGTATGGCTTGCCAACAAGCCTAAACCAAGACATATACTTCGGATAGCAAGCTTACTCCAGCGTGACAATCACCTTGTGAGGAGGTAAAAACTCGTACCAATTGTTCCATATGTTCATATATTCACCATGGAATCTAATCCAATTCTCATCCTGCCTCCCCACAAGTCGATTGGATGGAGATCATTGAGATCCTAAGGTGCCACTGGAATCGATTGCCTGAACCTTAATTGCCGCATCACCCTATTCGGCTCATGCATCTCTAGGATAACATACACTACTAATGACACATTCACGTCCCAGATGTTGGATTCACCAGGAATTCTGATGAGATGCATTCCCAATTTGTCATATCCTTGCATGGCGTCTATACAAACTATATTAAAATAATAAAAAATAGTTATATATATACTATTAAATTTTAAATCAAATATGTTAAATCTTAATCTTAAATCAATTAGTTATATATATACTAACCTTCGTTTCAGGTTGTTAGTCTAACAAAAGCCGTATATCTCGCATCTCCTTTGGTACTCTCGCGTAACTCGGCCTATGATTCCACCTTTTGGAATAATTTATTAACAAAATAATTTAAACTTTAAATTATTTTATCACCGTTAATAGTTTATTTAATGAATTTTTGTAACACCCCTTACCCATATTCGATGTCGGAACAGGGTTTGAGGCATTACCCAACTTAAACGTAAACAAACATACAAAACCGGGTCAAAAAATTTCGTTCAAATTAAATTCGTTCCTACATATGCATGTTGTCCCTTATATGGGCCTACGAGGCCCAAAACATAGAGTCAAGAGTGGTTCGGGACTAAATCGAGGACTTTAAAAACTTTAAGAAAACTTAGAAGAAATTTCATGAGTCAAGGTCACACGCCCATGTGGGTAGGCCGTGTGGTTACACATGCCTGTGTGGCTTGGGACATGCCCGTGTCCTCAGCCTGTGTAACTCTCTGTTTATGATGTCATCAATGCAATTAGTGTCACAATGCCAAGTCACACACCCGTGTGCTTAGGTCATGTGGCGAATTAAATTCCAAAAATTAAGTACAGACTTCACACGGCCTGGGCACATGCCCATGTCCTACGGCACACGGCTGAGACACAAGGCCGTGTCTCTGCCCGTGTGTTGACTATTGAGCATTCTATTTTGCATTTAATAGGGTGCAGGGGACACACAGCCGGATCACACGCTCATGGGGCAGACCGTGTGAGACACACGGTCTAGACACACACCCGTGTGCCTACTCGTATGGACAACTTTGAGCCTATTTTCCAAGCATTTTGTCACCCTTAATAACACATGCACACTTATATAACTCAATGACATTCTACATGGCATAAATGAGAACTTACGCGTTCATAAACATGGCTCATGCATGTCAACTTCTTAACACTTTATACTTACTTAACACTTCATATTTTATTTAGACTAAGCTTACCAAGTTCTCATGCATTATAAAACATCAATTTACTTCCATTTTACACATTCATGTCTTAGTTGTTATTATGCCATTTACTCACAACTCCATCACCAAACATCTATGGTCACATCGCTAAATGAATTTAACCATATCAAGAGTGATCTTAGCACATGCATGCATATATGGATAGGATTACATTCCCATAATTAATAAAAGCCATATCTTATGGCCATGTACAAAGTGAATCATCAAATCATTATAAGCCAACACACTTGGCTAAACCAATATGACATATAAAAAAAGACCAAGTCCCTATACATGCCATACTCAAAATACTTAAATTCACTATACCCAAAAGATTAGTTTGATAGTGTGAATCGAGCTCCAACATCCTTCGATCCCTGAGCTAGCTTGGCGACACTATAAGGAAATGAAAAAGGAAAAGGGAGTAAGCATAAAGCTTAGTAAGTTTGCATGTAAATAAATAACAACATTAACCATGCAACATTATACATATAACACAATAATATTTATCACAATGTCATCAAGTATCATAGGTACATATTAAATCATGCCATTTACATAATGTGCAATAAAACTCATGATCATAATTCATTCATTCACTTCTTCCGAGGTCTCATTGATTCATAATCTCAATGTTTATAAGCTTTGTGTACGTACCTGTATTCTTCCAACATGATCATACCTTGCCATCTCTTTGACATAATCGTTGGATTACTCGTTGAACCACTTGGAATACTAAAGGATACTCGGGAACTCTCATATACATGATAGGATTCCAATGCCATATCTAAGATATGGTCTTATATGGGATCACATATCGATGCTAATGCCATGTCCCAAACATGGTCTTACATGGGAACGCAGGTCGATGCCAATGCCATGTCCATGATATGGTCTTACATGGGATCACATATCAATGCCGATAGCCCAGCTATGGTCTTACACAAAATTGCATACAGATGCCAAAGCAATGTCCTAGACATGGTCTTACATGGGATCGTACATAACCCTAATGTCATGACATTTGTATCCTAACTATTCCTAAGGTTCAACCAAGATTTTGAGGTGTCAAACTCATCGAATCGTCATCGAGTCATCATTAATTAAATCCATATATACAATTCCTGCAACATTAAAGAATTAAATAAATAATAATGTAACGTTGCATTATTTAGACACAAACTTACCTCGGTACCCAAAATATGGCTACTATTTGATTTAGTCCACAACTTTGTTCTTTCATCAGTTTAGGTCTAGACTCCATTTCTCTTGATCTATAATAGAAAATTTTGCTTATTTAATTATCACATTGTTTAAAATAGTCCATAAGTCATACTTTGGAAAAATTATAATTTTGCCCCTAAACTTTTACATAATTACAACTTAGCCCCTAGGCTCGTAAAATGAAATGTGTTCATTTTCTTTGATTCCCAAGCCTAGCTAAACTTGTATCATACTCATATCAGCCCACATTTTCTTTCAAATTAGATTTTAACCACCTATTTTACAACTTTTACAAAAGGTCCTTTTTAGGTGTTTTCATGAAAAACTACTTAATAAAATATGTTTATCATGCATCAAACTTTCATATTCCTCCATTAAACACTAAAATACATGCATGTCACACATGGGTAAGTTTTTGAAGATGAACCCTAGCTCAAAATAATGGTAGAAATGGCTAGATCATGCTTCAAAGATCTCAAAAACATAAACAACATTAAAAATGGGGCTAGGATGTACTTACTATTAAGCTTAAAAAGATGAACAAAACCTTAGATATGGCTCCTTGAGAATTTTAGCTAAGGAGGGAGGAATATGGACACAATTTTGACTTATTTTTCCATTTTTATTCTTTTATTAACCAAATGACAAAAATGCCATTAAGGCCTTTCTTTCAAAATTTTCCTATTCATGCCCATTTTTGTCCATAAAAATAGGAATTGGGGAAATTAATATTTAAGGACATCTAATTAATAATCCATGGTAATTTCATGCCTAAAGCTTCTATAACTCAAATTTTACAACTTTTGCAATTTAGTCCTAAATATCAAATTGAACACTTTATCAATAGAATTTCTTCATGAAACTTTCACACAAGCATGCAATCATATCATAGACCTCATGTGAATCATAAAATAATTATTTATACTTTGGATTTGTGATCTTGAAACCACTGTTTTGACTAGGCCCTAATTCGAGATATTACAATTTTACCTTGTTACGAGTGGGAATGTGTAATGGTAGTTTGCTTCAGGATGTAAAAATGGTAGTCGATACCATACCAATGGCTGCAGTAGTAGCATGAAACCACCAATTTTAATTTTTCGTGGTTGTGTTGCTCGACACATCTCCTAATACAATGTCTGTAACATCTCGAAATAGGGCATAAATGGAATAGTGGTTGTGAAACCATGAATTCGAGGTTAAAAAATTATTTCAATTAAGTTTTAAGGTTTATTCATTGATTGAATAATTGTGTGAAAATTTCATGAAGAAATTTTATGTATAAGTGCCTAATTTGATAATTAGGACTAAATTGTAAAATTAGCAAAATGTGTGTTCTAGATAATAAAGGGGATTTAATTGAAATGGGTTCTTAAAGTGGAGGTCCTTATTTAGTAATTAGACCATTATATTTAAGTTTGGAAAAATGGGCAAGAATAGGACAAATTTGAAAGAAAAGCCTTTAAGGGCATTTTGGTCATTTAGTAATTAAAAGAATTAAAAAGGAAAAATAAAGCCAAAATTGGCTAATTGTAACACCCTGAACCCGAGACCGACACCGGAGTCGAACACGAGGTGTTAACAGACTTTAAACCCCTTATAAAAAATATTTCCCAGACACTGTCAATCTGCATACTAGTTGCTTTAAAAATCATCTCTTGAGTTTCACAACTCGAAAATCAGTTTCGTGATTTTTCCCTGAAACTAGACTCATATGCCCATCTACATATTTTTTTCTAGAATTTTTGGTCGGCCCAATTAGTACAGTTTATTAGTCAAAGTCTCCCATGTTACAGGGATCGACTACCCTGACCTTTTCGCATTACGACTTGGATATCTCCCTGTACAGGGATCCAATACTGATGCCGTTTGTTTCTATAGAAACTAGACTCAGAGAGGAATCTATACATATATGGTATTACTCCTAATTATCTCTGGTTAATTTATAATGAATTTCCAAAGTCGGAACAGGGAATCCAGAAACCGTTCTGGCCCTGTCTCACGAGAACCTGAATATCTCTTAACATACTGTCCGTATGATTGTTTCGTTACTTTCCTATGAAAGTAGATTCATCAAGGTTTGTTTACATAATTTATTCACTATTTAATTCCATTCCTACTATTTTTAGTGATTTTCCAAATCTACATCACTGCTGCTGTCAGCATCTGCCTTTAAGGTAGACTTTACCTATTTCATGGTTTCCATGATTCAACTAGCCCTTTTTGCATAAATAGCACAATTTATGAAAGTGATTAACCATCCCCGTGGCCAATCCTTGTCAAGCATATCCACACCAAATGATTATAACATTATACTCAAACACATATAAGCCATTTTCGCATGGCTATCCAAAATTTATACAAGTCCAAAGGGTCCACGACCCACAACAAACGGGTAGTCCTATACATGCCATTTCGAAGTTCAACCAAAATTGTACCAAAAGGGGGGGGGCTTTGATAGTGTGGGCGACTTTGACTTCAAGATCCCGAGTCCGATAGCTGGAGAACCAAATCTATAAAACAGAGGAGCAATGAAACGGAGTAAGCAATTTATGCTTAGTAAGTTTTGAGCAAGGAATTCCAGCACAACAAAAGTATAGCATTCATATAGCTAAACGGATAATTTCATATGCACAAATTTACGATATCGTACTTGCTTCACATTATCAACCCTTATGTACATACACAAAAGATCAACTCAGCCAAAGGCCGGTAGCTCGTTTATCAACTGAGCGAATACTTATTTGTAAGGGCTCAACTAAATTCAAGCACATACGAAACATACCTCAATGTTGGGATGTTTCGAGAGTATTAACTGGAATTTTATAGCAAGTTCATTCATTCCCAAATCACGTACCTTTGGCATTTAACCGGATATAGCTCCTCGTTCAAATGCCTTCGGGACATAGCCCGGTTATAGTAATTCGCACAAATGCCTTCGGGACTTAACCCGGATTTAGTAACTCGCACAAATGCCTTCGGGCTTAGCCCGGAATTAGTATCTCGCACGAATGCCTTCGGGCTTAGCCCGGAATTAGTATCTCGCACAAATGCCTTCGGATCTTAGTCCGGATATTGTCACTTAGCACAAGCCTTTGGGACTTAGCCCGGACATCATTCAAATAACCATGCACATTTAACAATAAATCATGGCCCATTCGTATTTCATTTTCGTTAGCAAAACTCCAACACAAGACATTTATCATTCTTGCAAATTCGGCTCAATAGCCACACAAAGAGCATGATTTTAATTTGCTTAAAACATGATCTAATCACATCATAATTTAAGCTCTCTTACTCAAGAACTTACCTCGGGTGTTGTCGAACGATTCCGATAGCTATTCGACCACTTTTTCCTTCCCTTTATCGGATTTAGTTCCCCTTTGCTCTTGAGCTTAATTAAACAAATAAATTGATTTAATCATTTGAGCATCGAAAAGAGGAACACAAGGCACTTAGCCCATATTTATACATTAGACATTAAAGTCACATATGTACGGAATCATGAATCAAACTCAACATTTTAGCTAATTTTTCCCCCTTGGCCGAATATGCATGTCTATTTTGGGGCCGATTTCAACACTTAATACATTCTACAAGTATGGTCACTTGTATTGACTAAACACCCTTTTGTTTCAAGTTCAAAACTTGGCTAATACACACATATACACACTAGTAAAGCATCCTCTCCCTTTCCATCAATTTAACACATGCATTGCTCATTAACATGCAAAAGTTATATTCGGCCTTAGCACACAACTTGCTAGCCGATTCTTCTCCATTTAGCAACCAATGCACATATGTGCTCACTCAAAAATGCTAAAAAGGAGGTTCAAGAATCATCAAGCCACCATCACATGCATCATTAACAAGCTTCATATTTAGCATGCAATGGCATTAACACAAACTCCACCTAGGCCGAATCTTAACTCATCCTCATGCCTCATCACCACAACATCAAACATCAACCAAGAATGATGCATCCATGGCCGAGTGTCATTTCCATCACATAGCAAGATTTAGACCATGGGCTAGGTAGAACTCAAGCTAACAACTAAAACATGCATGCATCTCATGGAACATCATCAAACATACCTTAGCCTAGCTACATGCATGGCCGAACCTCTTCAACCTTTCTTCTTCCTTCCTCCTTAAAATTTTTGGCCAAGGATGAACCAAAGGATGAGCATTTTTTTTCTTTGTTTTTTTCTTTCTAGTTTCGGCTAAATGAAGATGAGAAAGGATGAACAAAAATTTTCTCCTTTCTTTTCTTTAGCTCACGGCAATGGGGGGGAAACAACTACACACATTTTTTTTTTGTATTCATCATACTCCTTTTCATTATTTTATGCCCATGCCCCTTATTTTATTTTTTTCCTACATACCTCACTAGGCCAACATGTTCCCAACATGTTTCCACCCATAGCATGGCCAACCACTAGCTCAAATTTTGGGTAATTTGACATGCAAACCCATCATTTTCACAACATGCATTAATAGACCATTTTAAATTAGCCTATCATATTTTCACCATGTCTCATATCAATCCCTATTTAATAATTTCTCATGCAATTGGCAAAATTGGAGAATGAAACTTCCACATACTCATGTACACACATAATAAGCATAGAATATGGAAATCAATTATTTTTATGACTCGGTTTTGTGGTCCCGAAACCACTTCCCGACTAGGGTCAATTTTGGGCTGTCACAACTCTCCCCCACTTAAGAAATTTTCGTCCCCGAAAATCTTACCGGTAAATAGGTTTGGGTATCGTTCTTTCATCGAGCTCTCGGTTTCCCAAGTAGCTTCCTCGATCCCGTGTTTGAGCCATAACACCTTCACTAACGGAACCCTTTTGTTTCGCAACTCCTTCACTTCACGAGCTAGGATATGCATCGGCTCTTCTTCATAACTCATATCGGCTTGAATTTCAACCTCTGATGGGCTAATAATGTGCGATGGATCAGATCGATAGCGTCGAAGCATCGAAACATGAAAGACGTCGTGAATCTTTTCAAGCTCAGGGGGCAAAATCAATCTATACGCAACCGGACCAACTCGTTCGGAGATTTCGTACGGCCCAATGAATCTCGGGCTCAACCTGCCCTTACGGCCAAACCTGAGTACCTTTTTCCAAGGCGAAACTTTAAGGAACACTTTATCTCCCACCTGATATTCAATGTCCTTTCGTTTCAAATCCGCATACGATTTTTGACGATCTGTGGCTGCTTTCAGACTTTTACGGATTACCTTTACTTTCTGTTCAGCATCCTTAATCAAATCAACTCCGAAAATTTTACTTTCACCAAGCTCGGTCCAAAACAACGGTGTACGGCATTTACGACCGTACAAAGCCTCGTAAGGTGCCATCTTAATACTTGATTGAAAACTATTATTGTAAGCGAATTCAATCAAAGGTAAATACCGTTCCCATGAACCACTGAACTCGAGGATGCAACATCTCAACATATCCTCAAGTATCTGAATTATCCGCTCAGATTGACCATCGGTTTGGGGATGAAAAGCAGTGCTAAAATGCAGCTTGGTAACCAAAGCTTCTTGCAATTTCCTCCAAAATCGCGAGGTGAATCTCGGATCTCTATCTGACACGATAGAAATAGGTACCCCGTGTAATCTCACAATCTGAGAAACGTACAATTCAACTAGTCTATCCAATGAAAAATCCATACACACGGGGATAAAGTGAGCCGACTTAGTCAGTCTATCAACAACAACCCAAATCGCATCCTTCTTACTTGTTGACAATGGCAGTCCGGACACAAAGTCCATTGTGACTCGATCCCATTTCCACTCGGGTATCATGATCGGCTGAAGTAATCCTGAAGGCACTTGATGTTCTGCTTTCACTTGTTGACAGATTAAACATCTCGAAACAAAGTCGGAGATGTCTCGTTTCATACCATGCCACCAAAACCAACGTTTCAAATCGTTGTACATTTTCGTACTCCCCGGGTGACTTGACATTCGGCTACAATGGGCTTCGTTCAGAATCATCGAAATGAGTTCCGAACTCCTTGGAATACACAAATGACTTCTGAACCTCAAACAATCATCATCATCAATTTGAAACTCCGATTCCTTGTTCGGAGCACACTCAGCCCGTTTTGCAACCAATTCATCATCAACTTTCTGGGCTTCACGAATTTGATGAATCAATAATGGTTTGGCTTTTAATTCAGCTATTAACACATTGTCGGGTAGAACAGACAAGTGCACATTCATCGCTCGTAAAGCAAACAGTGATTTCCGGCTTAAGGCGTCCGCAACCATATTAGCCTTTCCCGGGTGGTAATCAATGACAAGCTCGTAATCTTTCAACAACTCAAGCCAACGTCTTTGTCGCAGATTTAAGTCTCTTTGAGTCATCAAATTTTTGAGACTTTTGTGATCCGAAAATACATGGCACTTCTCACCAAATAAGTAATGTCGCCATATTTTTAAAGCAAATACGATGGCAGCTAGTTCAAGATCATGGGTCAGATAATTTTTCTCATGTGGCTTTAATTGTCTCGACGCATAGGCCACCACTCGACCTTCTTGCATCAATACGCAACCCAACCCAAGTAGGGATGCGTCACTATAAATGACAAACTCTTTGCCTGATTCGGGTTGCACTAAAATTGGAGCTTCAGTCAAATAAGTTTTTAGTTGATCAAAACTTTTCTGACATTTCTCCGTCCATTCGAACTTAACATCCTTTTGAAGTATCTTCGTCATTGGTGTGGCTATCATCGAGAAACCTTTGACAAATCGTCGGTAATAACCGGTGAGTCCCAGGAAGCTCCGAACTTCGGTAATATTTCTTGGAGGCTTCCAGTTAAGTATGGCTGAAATTTTGCTCGGGTCAGCTCGAATACCCGATGCAGATACCACATGACCCAAGAAGCTAACCTCTCTTAACCAGAACTCACACTTACTGAACTTAGCATATAACTGCTTATCCCGCAAAATTTGCAACACTAGCCTCAGATGCTCAGCATGTTCGGTCTCATCTCTTGAATAGACCAAGATGTCATCAATGAACACAACTACGAACCGATCCAAATATGGTCTGAAGATCCGATTCATCAAATCCATAAATACCACAGGGGCCTTTGTGAGCCCAAACGGCATCACTAAGAACTCGTAGTGACCATATCCCGTTCTGAAAGCAGTTTTGGGTATGTCTGAATCTCGAATTCGCAACTGATAATAGCCCGATCTCAAATCTATTTTTGAGAACATTGAGGCTCCCTTCAGTTGGTCGAACAAATCATCGATACGCGGTAACGGATATTTGTTCTTTATCGTCACTTTATTCAGTTGACAATAGTCAATGCACAACCTCATGGTTCCGTCCTTCTTTTTCACGAACAATACTGGTGCACCCCAAGGTGAGAAACTTGGTCGAGCAAAACCTCTATCCGTCAATTCTTGCAACTGAGCTTTCAACTCTTTTAACTCGGTTGGTGCCATACGATACGGAGCTATCGAAATCGGCGTAGTCCCAGGTACAAGCTCAATACCAAACTCTACCTCCCGAACAGGTGGTAAACCCGGTAATCCTTCAGGAAAAACATCCGGGTATTCACAAACCACCGGCACAGATTCGGGTTTCTTGTCTAATTCTTTGTCATCCAGTACATACGCAAGGTATGCTTCGCACCCTTTTCTTACATATTTCTGGGCCAACATTGCTGATATTACAGCTGGCATCCCCTCCAAGTCCGTAGACTCAACTCGGATTACTTCGTTATTTGCGCACCTCAAATCAATAGTCTTGCTTTTGCAATTCACAACCGCATCATGCGCGGTCAACCAATCCAAACCAAGAATAACATCAAATTCATCAAACGGCAAAAGCATCAAGTCCGCCGGAAAACAGGAACCTCGAATTTCTAGGGGACATTTCTTACACACTTTGTCGACAAGCACGTAACGACCCAAGGGATTTGACACCCGAATTACGAACTCAGTAGACTCAATAGGTAAAGTCTTACTGGATGCTAAGGTTTCACATATGTAAGAATGAGTAGAACCGGGGTCAATCAAAGCAATTACATTAGTATCAAAGAGAGTAAAAGTACCGGTAATAACATCAGGCGAAGAAGCATCCTCGCGGGCACGTATAGCATAAGCTCTAGCAGGCGCACGAGCCTCGGATCTGGTCGTATCATCTCTAGATCCTCTCTGACCACCACTAGCATTGCCCGTATTTCCAGATGGTCTACCTCGAGCAGTGGTAGCACCCGGTTTCCCACTCTGATTTTCATTCTGTTCAAACAACCTCGGGCAATCTTTAATGAAGTGGTCAACTGATCCGCACTTGTAACAGGAGCGGTCAGGGAATCTACAACTCCCCGAATGCCATTTACCGCAATATCGACATTTCGTTCTATCTCGACGTTCATTCCCAACACTGGCGACCGAAGTGCCTCGTGTACCCACAGGGGGTCGATCACGATCTCGTCTAAAAAGGCCCGAAGTGCCTCTAAACTGGCCCGCATCCTCTCGAAATTTCTTCGATGCCTGTTGAAGAGACTTTCCCGAAGATCTTTTACGAAACTCTCCAGTTCCCATATCAACTTTTTGTTTTTCTTTTCTAAGCTCTTCGGCTTTACAAGCTCGCTCGACCAGTACTACGAACTCTCGTATTTCAAGAACGCCAACGAACATTTTTATATCTTCATTCAGCCCATCCTCGAAGCGTTTACACATGATAGCCTCGGACGAAACACATTCCCGAGCGTATCTACTAAGTCTAACAAATTTTTGCTCGTAATCAGTAACTGACATGGAACCTTGCTTAAGCTCAAGAAATTCCTTCCGTTTTTGATCAACAAATCTCTGACTGATATACTTTTTCCGAAACTCAGTTTGGAAAAACTCCCAAGTTACTTGCTCTCGGGGCACAACAGAAGTCAGAGTACTCCACCAATAATAGGCAGAATCACGTAGCAAGGAGATAGTACACTTTAGGCATTCATCGGTAGCTCTGATACCAATCAAATGTAACACCCCGAACCCGAGACCGACACTGGAGTCGAACACGAGGTGTTAACAGACTTTAAACCCCTTATAAAAAATATTTCCCAGACACTGCCAATCTGCGTACTAGTCGCTTTAAAAATCATATCTTGAGTTTCACAACTCGAAAATCAGTTTTGTGATTTTTCCCTGAAACTAGACTCATATGCCCATCTACATATTTTTTTTCTAGAATTTTCGGTCAGGCCAATTAGTACAGTTTATTAGTCAAAGTCTCCCATGTTACAGGGATCGACTACCCTGACCTTTGCGCATTACGACTTAGATATCTCCCTGTACAGGGATTCAATACTGATGCCGTTTGTTTCTGTAGAAACTAGACTCAGAGAGGAATCTATATATATATGGTATGACTCCTAATTATCTCTGGTTAATTTATAATGAATTTCCAAAGTCGGAACAGGGAATCCAGAAACCGTTCTGGCCCTGTCTCACGAGAACCTGAATATCTCTTAACATACTGTCCATATGATTGTTTCGTTACTTTCCTATGAAAGTAGATTCATCAAGGTTTGTTTACATAATTTATTCACTATTTAATTCCATTCCTACTATTTTTAGTGATTTTCCAAATCTACATCACTGCTGCTGTCAGCATCTGCCTTTAAGGTAGACTTTACCTATTTCATGGTTTCCATGATTCAACTAGCCCTTTTTGCATAAATAGCACAATTTATGAAAGTGATTAACCATCCCCGTGGCCAATCCTTGTCAAGCATATCCACACCAAATGATTATAACATTATACTCAAACACATATAAGCCATTTTTGCATGGCTATCCAAAATTTATACAAGTCCAAAGGGTCCACGACCCACAACAAACGGGTAGTCCTATACATGCCATTTCGAAGTTCAACCAAAATTGTACCAAAAGGGGGGGCTTTGATAGTGTGGGCGACTTTGACTTCAAGATCCCGAGTCCGATAGCTGGAGAACCAAATCTATAAAACAGAGGAGCAATGAAACGGAGTAAGCAATTTATGCTTAGTAAGTTTTGAGCAAGGAATTCCAGCACAACAAAAGTATAGCATTCATATAGCTAAACAGATAATTTCATATGCACAAATTTACGATATCGTACTTGCTTCACATTATCAACCCTTATGTACATACACAAAAGATCAACTCAGCCAAAGGCCGGTAGCTCGTTTATCAACTGAGCGAATACTTATTTGTAAGGGCTCAACTAAATTCAAGCACATACGAAACATACCTCAATGTTGGGATGTTTCGAGAGTATTAACTGGAATTTTACAGCAAGTTCATTCATTCCCAAATCACGTACCTTTGGAATTTAACCGGATATAGCTCCTCGTTCAAATGCCTTCGGGACATAGCCCGGTTATAGTAATTCGCACAAATGCCTTCGGGACTTAACCCGGATTTAGTAACTCGCACAAATGCCTTCGGGCTTAGCCCGGAATTAGTATCTCGCACGAATGCCTTCGGGCTTAGCCCGGAATTAGTATCTCGCACAAATGCCTTCGGGCTTAGCCCGGAATTAGTATCTCGCACAAATGCCTTCGGATCTTAGTCCGGATATTGTCACTTAGCACAAGCCTTCGGGACTTAGCCTGGACATCATTCAAATAACCATGCACATTTAACAATAAATCATGGCCCATTCGTATTTCATTTTCGTTAGCAAAACTCCAACACAAGACATTTATCATTCTTGCAAATTCGGCTCAATAGCCACACAAAGAGCATGATTTTAATTTGCTTAAAACATGATCTAATCACATCATAATTTAAGCTCTCTTACTCAAGAACTTACCTCGGGTGTTGTCGAACGATTCCGATAGCTATTCGACCACTTTTTCCTTCCCTTTATCGGTTTTAGTTCCCCTTTGCTCTTGAGCTTAATTAAACAAATAAATTGATTTAATCATTTGAGCATCGAAAAGAGGAACACAAGGCACTTAGCCCATATTTATAATTAGACATTAAAGTCACATATGTACGGAATCATGAATCAAACTCAACATTTTAGCTAATTTTTCCCCCTTGGCCGAATATGCATGTCTATTTTGGGGCCGATTTCAACACTTAATACATTCTACAAGTATGGTCACTTGTATTGACTAAACACCCTTTTGTTTCAAGTTCAAAACTTGGCTAATACACACATATACACACTAGTAAAGCATCCTCTCGCTTTCCATCAATTTAACACATGCATTGCTCATTAACATGCAAAAGTTATATTCGGCCTTAGCACACAACTTGCTAGCCGATTCTTCTCCATTTAGCAACCAATGCACATATGTTCTCACTCAAAAATGCTAAAAAGGAGGTTCAAGAATCATCAAGCCACCATCACATGCATCATTAACAAGCTTCATATTTAGCATGCAATGGCATTAACACAAACTCCACCTAGGCCGAATCTTAACTCATCCTCATGCCTCATCACCACAACATCAAACATCAACCAAGAATGATGCATCCATGGCCGAGTGTCATTTCCATCACATAGCAAGATTTAGACCATGGGCTAGGTAGAACTCAAGCTAACAACTAAAACATGCATGCATCTCATGGAACATCATCAAACATACCTTAGCCTAGCTACATGCATGGCCGAACCTCTTCAACCTTTCTTCTTCCTTCCTCCTTAAAATTTTTGGCCAAGGATGAACCAAAGGATGAGCATTTTTTTTCTTTGTTTTTTTCTTTCTAGTTTCGGCTAAATGAAGATGAGAAAGGATGAACAAAAATTTTCTCCTTTCTTTTCTTTAGCTCACGGCAATGGGGGGGAAACAACTACACACATTTTTTTTTGTATTCATCATACTCCTTTTCATTATTTTATGCCCATGCCCCTTATTTTATTTTTTTCCTACATACCTCACTAGGCCAACATGTTCCCAACATGTTTCCACCCATAGCATGGCCAACCACTAGCTCAAATTTTGGGTAATTTGACATGCAAACCCATCATTTTCACAACATGCATTAATAGACCATTTTAAATTAGCCTATCATATTTTCACCATGTCTCATATCAATCCCTATTTAATAATTTCTCATGCAATTGGCAAAATTGGAGAATGAAACTTCCACATACTCATGTACACACATAATAAGCATAGAATATGGAAATCAATTATTTTTATGACTCGGTTTTGTGGTCCCGAAACCACTTCCCGACTAGGGTCAATTTTGGTCTGTCACACTAATCTTCTTCATGGAGGCTGAATATAGCATGGGGGAAGCCATGATTAGGGTTTCCAAGCTTTCCAAGCTCAATAGTAAGTCCGTTCTAGCCTCGTTTTTAATGTTCTTTACGTTTTTAGAGTCCTGGTAACTTGATTTAGCTTGTTCTAGCAATAATTCATGCTAGGGTTCATATTTGGAAAAATACCCATAGGTTAAATGTGTTTATTTTGATGTTGTATGGTACAATATGAAGCTTGAAATTATGTTAAACAACTTTTGCTAAGCGATTTTAAGTGAAAACGAGTAAAACGACATAATCGGTAAAAATACCTAATGTTCATAAGTACATGATAGAGAGGGAATTTGATGTTGTCATAGAAGGGAAAAATGTTCAACGTTTCATAAAACATAAGAAAAATTGATAAATTTTAATTTTCAAGCCTAGAGGCAACATCGTAATTCTGCAAAGGTTTGGGGCAAAATTGTAATTTTGCCAAATTTTGAGTTAGGGAATGTTTTGAATAGTAAATTAATTAAATAAGTGAAATATGATGTTTTAGATCCAAAAAGTGAGATTTGGACCTAGAACGGGAGAAAAATCGAAAATCGGGAAAGTTGGTAAAATGGTCGTTTTGGTATCGAGGTAAGTTCATATGTTTAATAAGCATTTAGTTATGCATAGTTGAATGATAAATTTATATTTTGGCCATAAATGCTTTAGTATTGAGTTTCAAATATAATGATTAATGTTCGATAATAATTTGATATTGGAAAAAGAACTTGTATAATTTATACGTAAGACCATATTTTGTATTATGGTTTTGTATGATAACAAGAAAGTATTGACTAGCATAGTTTGATGAGAATAAGTTAAGTTGATGATATGATGAGATTGAGAATGTAAGTATATAAGTTGAGTAGCATTTTATTATTATGCAATTATTGTTATTAGTGTTGTTATTATTGAGTTATGCGACTAACCTTGAGAATTTGAGCAAGTATGTTTCATCTATGACTTGACAAGGCATTGATATCTCAAAGTCCATGGTTGTACCATGGCAATTAAGGAAGAATTGACGAAAAATTCCATGTTCATAACATGGCATTTAAGGAGAAATTGTCGAATAAGGATACCATGTAAGACCATGTCAAGACATGGCATCAGCATTGATTAAGGACTCCATGTAAGACCACATCAAGATGTGGCATTGGCTCTAAAACAAGGATACCATGTAAGACCATGTTTGGAACATGGAATTTGGTAAGACAAGGATATCATGTAAGACCATGCCAAGGTATGGCATTGATAAGTTCTATAAGGCAAGGAAATCACGTAAGACCATGTCATGACATGGCATTGATGAGTTACTATAAGGCAAGGGTCCCATGTAAGACCATGTCAAGGCATGGCATTGGTGAGTACATAAGGCAAGGATACCACGTAAGACCATGTCAAGACATGGCAGTGGTAAGTTCAAAAAGGAAAAGATTCCCGAGTAATCCAAAAAGTAAGTCAAAGAAACGAAAAGGTGAGAACATGAAGAAAGAGTACATGTATGCATTTAAGGCTTATTTAATATTGAGATTGTAAGTAATTGAGATTATCAAGTATTAAGTAAGTGATGAGTTTTCAGTTATGCTTGTGACACTTTATGACATGATTGGCAATATGCCTATATTATGAAAGAGTACTCATGTGTTAAGTGAGATGTTGCAGGTATGTAAGCAAGCTATTAAGTAAGCTGCCTTTTGTATTCTGAGCCTTTGGTAAGGTTACCGATGAGTAAGATGGGAAAGAAAGAACTAAACATTATTTAAGCAAATTATGATAGCATAGTAGTAAGCTAAATTGATTGCTAATGCTTATTATTTTACATGTGAACTTACTAAGCTTTATAAGCTTACTTCTTTCACTTTCCCATGTTTCAAAGTACTTAAAAGCAAGCTCGGGTTGGAGGTCATCGGAGATCACTTCACACTATCGACTATCAAGTTACCAAGTGGGTATATTCGTTTACAAACGTTCTAGTTTATGGCATGTATAGGGACTTAGCCATTTTGTGTGTATGTCCTTATGATATGGCTAAAGAATGGTATGTAAATATTTGAAAATGATTAGCTATTGAAATGGCTAATGAAGAACATGTTCCGGTGTTATGTATGCCTAAATGGTAGTTAATACAAAGAAATCATGAAAAAGTGAAATTAGCATTAAAACAGTATTGAACAGCAACAGTGATGTGATCTTTAAAAATCACCAAGAATAGTAGAAATGGAATTAGGTGATGAATAAGATATAGAATTAATTTTTATTGAGTCTATTTTCATATTAAAGAAACAGAGTAAGCAAAAGAAGTGTATATTAAGAGATATTTGAATTTTAGTGAGATAGGGTCAGAGTGATTTCTGAATCCCCTGTTTTGACTTTATAAATTCACTAAAAATTTTAAAAAAATAATTAGGAGTTATAGTTTATATTTCTAGATTCCTTAGTGAATCTAATTTCAAGAGAAACAAACGAAATGGTTATTTGAATTCTGTATAGAGAGAAAATTGATTCGAAGTGATGAGAGGTCAGAGTAGTCAAAATGCAACAAGTGAAACTTTAACTAATAAACTATACTAATTGGCTAGACCAAAAATTCTAAAAAAAAATTAGTAAGAAGATATATGAGTCTAGTTTCAGGAAAAATTCACAAATTTAAATTTTTAGTTTTGTGACTCGAGTTATGATTTATTTAGTGACTATGACGCAAGTGGGAATTTTTATAAGGAACAATGAAATAAATTGTTTTGATTTGTCTAAGTGTTCGAAAATTTTTTAATGTTACCGATTTGGTCCTGAACCATTTCAATTGCATGTTTTAGGGTCTCGAGGGCCCTTTTTAGGGACATATTGAATGAATGTAAATTAATTAATTTTAAAAGAAAATTTTATGCCCCGAATTAGTAAGTTAAGTCAGGTAACGCCTCGTGCGACTCCGGCGACGGTCTCGAGTAAGGGGTGTTACAATGTCACCAAAACGGTAGACCCCCGATTGAGTTCGCCTTGTAACAACCCAATTTTGGTAAAACCGAAACAGTGCTCTCGGGACCACAAATCTGAGCCGAAAATAAAATTTATTTTTATTTTATTACATGGTCCATAATATGATAGATATGTCGTGTGAAAATTTTGATAAGAAAATTTTACCAATTCTGTGCTTAATTACGAGAAGGACTAAATCGCATAAAATGAAAAAGTTGAATTCTAGTAGCTATAAGGATTAAATAGCTATGGAATTCAAAACTTAGGGTCCTTATATGATAATTAGACCACTAAAGAAAGTATGTAGATATTTTGGTATGACTCATCCATGTAAAAATAAAAAAAGGCTAAGGACTAAATTGGAAAGATAAAAAGTTATTAAATAAAAAATTAATTAAATGAAAAAGAAAACAATTTCATATCATCTTCCCCACATATTTCCATGGAAATCCTAGGAGAGAGGAAGAAGACTTATCAAGCTTATTTGGGTAAGTAATCAAACCCTGTTTTTAGTAATTTTTATATTTTTGAAACCGGGATAGTCTAATCTATCTATTTGATGGATTAATTTAAAAGTTATCAAGGTATGAAAAATGGGTCATGGATGTATATGCTGGAAATTAGAAATTTATGGTAGAAAATAAAAGATTTTTGATAGATAAACAACTTTTACAAAGTGATTTTTGATGAAAACATGATTTAGAGACTAAAATAAAAAGTTGTAAAAGTTGATGAAAAATTATAAAATTTTATGAATACATGTGCTATAAACTTTGTAAAGAGGCTTTGGTTAGGCTTGGAATAGGGAGTAATTTGCTCAAGTTTCATTGTCCGAGCTTAGGGACAAAATAGGAATTTATGGAAAAGTTAGGGGCAAAATGGTAAATTTTCCTAGGATGAAAATTTAGTCTACTTGAATGCAAAATATGGTAAATTGATGTTAAATTTACTCATACAGATCTGGATAAACCAAATTCAGAGCTAGAACGAGGAAAATGTCGGATTAGTAGATGCTTGTACACGAACCTTTGTCGAGGTAAGTTCGTGTAACTAAATTGTGTTTATTTACATGCTTTCATTGATTGTATTTATGTAAATTGTATAAATATCATAAATATGTGAAATTATTACATATTCAATCAAGCCCGATAAATAAAAATGTTGAAATTAAATGATAATGCCTGATAGATGATAAAGGATAAACGATGAGAATGTTACTTATATGCTTGAAATGAATATGGAATGTGTTTATTTGAATTATATGAATGTTGTGGATGTATGAAATGATCACATGCCCAATAATGCTTGATAAAAATGTTTAAATCTCGGTTGAATGAAATGGAAAATTGATGGATATGTGATTTCCCGAAATGAATGAGGTCTTACATTTGTTGCTGACGGGATTTATCTCGGACGGGTAATCCTGATATAAAACCTCTTGAGCATATGTTATGAATTGGATTTAGCCCAGATGGGTAATCCAGATCAAGCTCTTTAGAGCATATGTCATAAAAAGGATTTAGCTTGGACTGGTGACCCTATCATATACATGTGTGGCTTGAGAGTGTACTCTCTGATATAGTACCCTATAGATACCATTGGACATGAATTGACGGATTCTGATTCGTACACCATGAGTGTACTACCTATGTATTCATTGATATTTCAAATAAATTCAATGGGAAAAAGTTCTTGACATGAGAAGATATGAATAAGAAATGAGTTATTACACGTATTCGGCCAAAATACAAGTAAATGATAATACATGACATATGATATATGAAAACATGAGATGATGATATTTGTACATGGACTTTATTTGATAAATATATATTCATTCTTAATTATAGACTTGTACATCTTGAGTGTACTAATCGTGACCTTCATGTTCTGAGTAATATGAGTAAAGTTCTAATATGAAATGATCTGAACTCGAAATGAACTATTATGAAACTATACTTGAAATAGTGAGATGAATTATGCATGTTGAATGAATACATGTTGTGGAAAGCATATGTACTTGGAAACTTGATTGTTGTTGAGCCCATATATGTTTTGATGTTAATATGGAATATATGACTAACAAGGGCAATGACAATGTGTGTAGGGCTTGAGATCAAACTGATTGATTATGCCTTACATATTACCTCAAAATAGAACGAATGGTAAGTTAAGTACCATGTTATATGAACTTACTAAGCATTTTATGCTTACTTAGTTTTATTTCCCTGTTTTAGAGTAAATCGGAAGATCGTTGGATTGGAAGCTCATCGGAGATCACTCACACTATCCATCAACCCATGTCGGTATAATATAGTAAATCAATTATGGTTGTAATGGCATGTATAGGATATATAGGCCATATTGGCATGTAAATGTAAATGATGCATGCAATCTAGACATTGGAATGACTAGTAAGGGTTGTTTTGATATACTTGTAATGTCATGTTATGGTAGCTAAATGTATGTGAAGCATTTGATCAAATTATGACTAATATATGGATTGAACCAAGGTAAGATTGTAAACATGTATGTATGTAATGGAATGCCATGATGAATGATGAAATTTGTTCAATTTGAATGCTTGGAATGGTTGGTATTGGTTGAGTGTTTCAAGTGCAGGTCTTGGGTGAAATTTTGGGTGAGAAATGAAGTTAGGAATGACTTCATTTTGTCCACACGAACAGACAAACGGGCGTGTGTCTAGACCGTGTGTGACACATGGATTGGTAACATAGGCATGTGGTTAGGCCATGTGTCCCCTGTACCTTAATTTTGAGAAACAAAATGCTTAGAATTGAGCACACGGGCAGAGACACGGGCGTGTGTCTCAGTCGTGTGTGCCACACAGCCTAGAACACGGGCGTGTGTCTTGACTATGTGAAACCTACACCTAATTTTGAATTGAATTAATTAACCACACAGCCTATAATATGGGTGTGTGTCTTGGCTGTGTGAAACCTACACTGTAACACCCCACACCCGAGCCCTACGCCGGGATGGGATACGAGGCGTTACCACACTTAATCACATGCATACAATCATTTTGATGTCATTAAGACTCAGTCAAATTAAAAACATTTTTCTTTTATTTCGAAATTTGTCTAAACTCCTTAATATGGGGCTACGAGGCCCCCAAACATCCATTGGAAACCATTCGGGACCAACCTGGGTTCTTTAACTAACTTTATAAAAATAACCCTTGAAACAGGGCACACGCCCGTATGGAAGGGCAACACGCCCGTGTGGTCATTATAACATGGCCATGTTGATGGACCATGTGACACACACGGCCTTAGCATCTAGGGACACGCCCGTGTCCCATGCCCGTGTGAATTAAATTCTAAATTTGAACCTACAAGGGTTTTCACACGGCCTGACACACGCCCGTGTCTATGGCCTGTGTCCCTCAAATGGCCATGACACGCCTGTGTCCTAGCCCGTGTCTAAAAACCTTGACATTCTGCTTCTCACTTCAGCATCCAATTTAGGGCACACGGCCAAGGCACGCGCTCGTGGCCAGAGGCCGTGTCCTCTACACGGCTGAGACACACGGCCGTGTCCCTGCCTATGTGTTTACTACCGTGCATACTGACTTGCAAATTTTACGTGTAGGGGACACACGACCAAACAACATGTCCATAGGACTGACCGTGTGTCACACACGGCCTAGACAAACGTCCGTGTGTCTACCCGTGTGGACAAAATAAGGCTATTTACCAAGCCTTTTTGCCACCCTTACTTGCACTAACCTACATAACATCCAACATGACAAATCCACCCAACAATACAAGGTCTAATCAGCCAAACAAGGCATTATCTCATTCATGCAATTTACTCATCCATGAAAATATACTCATTTGCATATATCAATAACGAACAATTAACCATTATCCAAGGCTTTATACAAAATGAAAGGATTCATCCCAAGCCAACACATTTGGCCAAATTAACATTGACACAAAACTCAAAAGTCTAAGCCTTATAAATGCCATATTCAAAATATTAAAACCAACTATACCAAGTGCTTTGGTTGATAGTGTGACCAATGCCTTCGATGTCCGATGATCCTTGAGCTAATTAGGCGATACTATAAGAAAATGGAAAGGAGAGGGAGTAAGCATAAAGCTTAGTAAGTTGCATGCAAATAAATATAACAACAACTTTACCATTCATCATCATGCTCATAGTACAAAAGTAGGGATAAGCACAACTTACTCATCACTATCCAATACAATTCACATAGCATATATTGAGCTCACATCTCATACATTTCAAATAGGTACCTGTACCACTCACAACATGTTTATACTTTTCTCGTTTAACTTAAACTGTAACTCTCACTGTTGAACCATTTGAAATGCTATCGGATATTCATTAAGCCTCAAACATAGGGTATGATGTCGATGCCATGTCCCAGACATGGTCTTACACTAGCACACAAATTAGCTGAATGTCATGGCATGAATATCCGATTTATTTCCTAAGGTTTAAACCTACTATCTCAATATTCATCATACATAATCATTTCCACAATCAAGAAATTTATGCTATATCAATTCAAACACATATAATAACAACGTAGTTGTATTATCTACATACAACTTACATCGGATTACAAAATGTAGACGACTAGTTCGGCTTAGTCCCCTTGTTTTGCTTTTCCCCGGTTTAGGTCCAGATTTTGTAATTCTTGATCTATGATGATAAAAATTCACAAATTTAATTATTTTATTGATCTAGGTACTCAAAAATTCATAATTGGGCAAAATAACCATTTTGCCCTTAGACTTTCACAAAATGACCATTTTACCCCTAGACCCAAAAATCAATTTTTATCATATTTTCTCGTTAATCAAGCCTAACCAACCATTTATTACTCTTATGACAACCCCAAATTTCCAATATTTTACAACATTATTATCTATTTTACAAACTTTACAAAATGGTCCTATTAGGGCTTTCATGAGAAGTCCCTTCACAAAAGTTGTTAATTTCACAACCATGATTCATTTTCTTCCATAAAATTTCAGAAAAAAACATGAAAACACTCATGATAAAACTCTATACTTTCAACCATTTTGCAAAATAGTCCCCTCATTTGAAAGCTCATGCTACAAGGGTTCCAAAAAATACAAAAATTATCAAGAAAAGTCATCAAAACCACTTACTTGTAGGGAGATTAAGTGGCTGAAATTTTTCAAGCTTCCAAAACCCTCCTATGGCAGATATTTTTGGTCAAGAAGAAAGGATGAATGAAAAAGATGAAGGCTAGGCTTTGGGGTATTATTTTATCACACATTAGGTCATCAAATACCTAACACTTTGACTATTTTAATTTCATTGTCTTATGGCCAGCCAAGCTTGTCTTTTAAAGGTCTAATTTCCCTTTAAAGACCCTCAATTTAGGTTCTCTAGCTATTTGACACCCTTAGCTATCAAATCAAGACTTTTGCACTAAATGCAATTTAGTCCTTTTTTCGTAATTAAGCATGAAATCGCTAAAATTACTTCACCAAATTTTTCATGCACTAATATAAACATGCTATAACTCTAAAATAATAATAAAATATTTTCTTTGACTTTGGATTGGTGGTCTCGAAACCACCTTTCAACTGAGCCCCAAAATCGAGCTGTTACATAATTTAATTTCGAATTAAATTAATTAACCACACGGTCTAGCACACGGGCATGTGGCATGGTCGTGTGCACAAGTCAGAGAGTTACACGAGGTCAAACACAGCCTCTAGCACGGTCGTGTCCTGTGGACCATACGAGCATGTAAGCCCTACACCTTGGAAAAATTTTGAAATGTCGTGAAAAATTCTTAGAGGTTTCGATTAAGTCCTGACTTGATTCTAATACTCGTATTGGACCTCGAGGGTCCATTTAAGGGATGTTATGAATGATTTCAAAATTTGAATAGAACTTGCAACATTTATCCGTAAATGTTTCTGACAGTTTCAGTAATACTTTGAAACCCTGTTTCGACGACGAACACGGGTTAAGGGTGTTACATGCCCGCTTCTTTAGAGTTGACAAGTTTCAATAGCCACCTTAAATGGACAAGATTTTGTGACTTATCTAGCATTAGGATACCCCTGATTACCATAAGGATGTAAGCATGAACATGTTGTTCTCTTTCAACTTTCGTCGAATCTTTATCGAGCTCACCAAAATTTCTTTATAACCAAGCCTTTTCTACCCAGCCTCCAAAAATTGTCTCCGAAACCAGCCCCAAAATTTCCTTATATATAGCTTTCCAATCAGCGTGAACAATCCCAATCACTATGGACCCATTCATTTGTAACCTAAGCTGTAATTGCACGTCCTCTAGAGTGATAGTATACTCGCTGCATGGAATATGAAAAGTGTGAGTCTCGGGTCTCCACCTTTCCACCGATGAACTTAGAAGTATTGGGTCCAACTTACACCCCTACCTATAAGGGCCACGTGCAGAAAATCAACTTCTCTCAAGTAGGGCTAGATCAAGGGTGATGGAAGAGCGGGTAGATTATGAATGTTGGTTTGCAAAATTCGATCTTCTGCCTAATGAAGGAAAGAAATTTACAAAATATTAAATTTAAATATAAAAAAATATATAAAAATTAGACATCATTAAAATATAATAAGAAATATTATTACCATTTGCAATTGATTGATGGAAATGTGGTTCTTATCATGATGGATTACAGAACTTGCCATTGATAATTTCAAAAAAAATGAATACTTTGTATTAGAAAAAAATATTTTGGGAAAATGTTAAGATAATTTAAATAAATATAATTGAGAGAGGAAAAAAATTTAGAGAATTTAAGTGGGTTTTGAAAGGAATTTGAGAGAGAATTGATAATATGAGAAAGAGTTGAGATTGAATTGGAAAAAAATGAAATAGGGGGGTTATAGGATAATTTTTTTACCGTTGGGGCAGCAACGACTAATTAAATAATTGTTGAAAGCAAGTGATAGTTGGGGGAATGCTGACTTGGCGGATAGTGCTTCCTACTGGAACCTTTTTGTTGAAAAAAGGCAAAAAGAGCTTCTAGTTGAAAGCACTTTTCTGCGTATCACCTAAAAAAGTTTCTAGCTAGAAGCGTTTTTCAAAAATTGGTTCATTCCCGTCATTTTTCTTTCAATCAACATAGTCCCCTTAATATTTTACTTTTTTGGTATTTAATGTAAAATTGGTTTGTAAAATTATTATTAACTGAGAATTGTCGCTATTTATAGTAATGAATTATATCTTTTGTTACTAAAAGTTATGTTATTTGATTATTAACAAAAAAAATTATGTTTATTAAAGTAATATTGTAATGAATAATCGTGTTTATTTTTAATAGACTTCACTATATATATAAGGGGTGAGCAAAACTCGATTCGAAAAAATTGAAAATAATTTTTAAATTTTGAGTTAATCGAATCAAATAATTCGAATTATTTGAGACAATTCGAATAACTCAATTCGAGTTTCAAGTTTGAGTCGAGTTGAATTTCATAGTTTGAATAACTCGAATAATTCGAATAACAAACTGGTATAAACACTCTTTTGGTCCTATCAACTTTGAAAATAAACAAATTGGTCTCTTTCAACCAATATTACAAAATAATTCAAAATAATTTTTAAAATTCAAAATATTTATAAAAAAATCAAAATTTAAAATTTAAAAAAAATTAAAAAATATATAAAAAGGTTAAAATTTTAAAAATTTTCTAAAATAATAATTTTGAACACCTAATTAATGATTCAAATTTATCATACTCAAGTTTTATTTTTATTTTTTGCTTTGAATAATTTTTAAAAAATATATGATTTCAAATTTATGTGTTCTAACATGGAATTAGTTATACTATAACAATATTTTAATTTGAAATGTTCAATATTTTAATTTGAAATGTTCAATTTTTTAATTTAACTCAAACAATTTCACTCGATTCAATTCGATACGACTTGAATTTCATTTCACTCAACTCGATTCGAAAAAATTTCTAATTGAGTTAGAATGAGAAAATAGGACTCATGAACTCGATTACCTCAAAATTTTTCACTCGATTCGATCGAAAGCTCACCCTTATCTATATAGGTATCTATTGGATGGTTATGTCTCTACGAAAAAAATATGAAAACTACTATAAGAGAGGTATTTATTTGCATGGATACTATGAAATACCATGACACTAAAATATTAAGAAACAAAACATTCTTTATTCTCCTCCATCTTCTAATATTCAAACATTGATTTATAAGGAATTATTATATAAATTTTTTTATAGAATTTGATATTTTTGCTATGCAATGCTCTGTTTAATGGATTGTTTCCATTAGTACAAAATATAGACAGTCATTTTTTTTGTATCCTTGAGGTTCATTTGTCATTAACTCTTTTACATATTAAAATATAGGTGTGAGCGAATATGTAACAGCCCGATTCCTAATCAGAACGGTGGTTTCAATACCACGAATCCGACTTAGAAAAATATTTTAAAAATATTTTTTGTATTTATTTTGTGTGAAATTATATCTGTGAAATTTTCGTGATTTAATTTTGTCGTTTAGGTATCCGATTAAATAAAAGGACTTAATCGCATAAAAGGGAAATTTGGTGGTCATTTCTAAAAGGAACCTAATTGTTAATGGCTTTATAAATTGGAGTGTTTGTGTTGTAAATATTTCATTAGTATATTGTTTGGACGGTAATAGACATATGTTATAATGGTTTTATATTAATTTTAAAAGGTTAAATTTGTAACATAGCTAATAACTTATATATGTTATAATAAAACTTATAATTAAATATTATTGTTCATATTCTTGTTTCATCCACCGAAATAACAAATAAAGAAAGAAAAGAAACAGAAGCTAAGGTATTTGACACTTTGAAAGCTCAATCAAGGTTCGTTTTTGCTCGGTTTTTGATAATTTTTATGTTTTTGAGATTGTTGCTTCGAGTACTACAAAACTCATGCTTGAATTTTTTATTTTGATGAATATTTTGAGTTATGCCATTTTTGAGAGCTTGTGGTTTTTTTTGTTTGATGATGAAATATGAAAATAAGTTTTAGATTAACATATTTTGTATTGGAGTTTTTTACGATTTTGAGTAATTAGGACTAAATTGAAAAAATAATAATTTGAGGGACTAAAATGTGAAATAAATGAATTATATGGGCTTGTATAGACATGGGTAATATTCGGCCTAGCTTGGGTATGGAGAAATTTGGTGTATTTTGTGTTTTGTGCAATAGGGACTAAATTGTAAAAAATTGTAAATTTAAGGGTAAAATTGTAACGCCCAAATTTTCGGGAATCCTGTGAATGTTGGCATAGGTTTAGTTATGTTAGTGGGCCTCTAGAAAGCCCAAGCTTAAGATAGAACCTGGAAATTTTAGTTAATTTTTGTTCCATAAGAAAAAGGGGGTGAAATTATGAAATAGGACCTATGTGAAAATGTTTGAAAATGCTATAGGCTAAATTGAAGTGGCCAAATAAATAGGAGTGCAAAATAGGAGGATTTGCATGACAAACCTCCCATTTTACATTAAGTGGCCAGCCATCATGTTGTTGTAGACAAAATGTACACTTGATATCCATAATTTATGGTACAAATTGATACAAATTGATAATAGGTTAGGTAAATGTTCCATGATAATAGGTTAGGTAAATGTTCCATGATAATGGGTTAGGTAAATGTTTCATGATAATGGGTTAGGTAAATGTTTCATGATAAGAATTTCATGTCTTTTGTATTAAAGAATTAAATGGATGAAATATGAAGTTTTATTAAAAGAAAAAGGGGTGAAAAGAACAAAGTTTTGTCCATCTTTGTTCATCATAGCTGAAAGTTAGAGAAGAGAAAGGAGAGGAGAAAGCTCTTGAGTATTCGGTCATTAGGAGGAGGAAAATTGAAGGTAAGTTCTTGGTACCTTGCTTCTATTTTGAGGTTCATGAGTTCTTCTTGATTCTACCTTAACTCTTGAAGTATATTTTGATTTTTAGTTGTGTTGTAAGCATTTAGTCATGAATTAAAATGAAGGAAATGGTTGTTGTTTCATGTTCTTTTGATGAAAAATGGAAGATAGGTGAAGTTGAGCCAAACAAATAAGCATGCATGTGCCTTAGATGTTAAAGGGAAAAATCAGCTAACATGTTGTGCTTTAAAATGATGAAATGGAGATTATACTTAAGTAAAATCATAGATATGTGATGATTGATTGGTGATATACATGTTTAAATAACAAGCATGCAAGTTAGGTGTGAAAGAGTGATTTGGTAATAAATCTGCTTGGGACAGCAGCAGTAACGTTACTTTGGAAAATCACCATAAATTGTGGAAGATGAGTTAGAAGCTGCATAAATTATGTAATTAAAGCTTATTTAGTCTAGTTTCTAATGAAATAAACAAGAACATATTTTGAATTCTGTACAATGAGAAATTTGATTCGTAATGAAGGGTGGTCAGATTAGTCAAACAGTGAAACATGGGAAACTTTGAGAAAAATTTGGTATTGATTGGCTAAACCAAAAATTCTGAAAATTTTATGGATAGAAGATATATGAGTCTATTTTCAGGGAAAATTAACGGCACTTGATTTTGAGTTTCGTAGCTCCAGTTATAAATAATTTAGTGACTGTTGCTCAGGAAGACAGCTTGCAGTGAAATTATGATTATGTGGTAAACATTGACAAAAATTTGTTAATGAGTTGCTTATTGATTTCTTATAAGCTTACTATGATCTGTAGGTGTGGTTGGCCGAATATTGTAAGGGGTTAATACGTAGTTTGTATTTGAATAGTTAGATTAACGTGTTAGTAATCCAATTGTAGGCGGTTCGTGTGTGGATCTCGTCAGCATATCTTCGCAAACAGGTGTGTAACTGACACCCTCTCATAGACTAGATTGGCAAAAGCCGAAAAGCCGAAATGCCGAAAAGTCGGTATTTTGGGAATTTTTGAGTGTGCGAATGCTCGTAAGATAGTTGGGTTTGTATATTTGGTAATCTAAAGTAATAAACTGTAGTACGCGCGATTTCGTACATTTTGATAATTTGGGCTTAATGGGCCAAAGATCGGGTTCATGGGCCAATGGGCCCAATTCGGTAAGTATGCGCGGTAAGTGTTCTGATAGTACGTAAATAGTTAGGATATGCATGAAAACGCTAAAAGTAGCTAAATTACTATAATACCCCTATGTATGGAAAATTACTATTATACCCCTAGGTGTAAAATTACCGTTATACCCCTAGGGTTAATTTTGACTGAAAAGCATGACGATCTGATTCTGTATGATGTATGCCATGATTATATATCTGTTGCATGGGACATGGGTTATATTATGGAGGAAGCGTTCTGGTGGCTATGCCACAAATATCTGATCTGGTGGCTCTGCCACAAATATCTGATCTGGTGGCTCTGCCACATATATCTGTTCTGGTGGCCCTGCCACGATTATCTGTACTGGTGACTCTTTCACATTATCTATTCTGGCAGCCATGCTGCAAATTCTGTGGTGTGTAGCGGTTGGGTGGGTCGAGTTGTCTCCTCACACGGTGTAAGGTTGGTACGGGGGTGTATACAGTTGGATATGGTTGGGTTTCTGCATAAACATGTAATATCTGTTCTGTTCTGTTATGGGCCTATGGGCTTTATTCTGAATTCTGTTCTGGGCTAAGGCCAACTTATTATGTTTCTGTGGGTTGAGCTGATATAGGCTATGGTTGGGTTATTTTACACACTGAGTTTCCCCAAACTCACCCCTTTTATTTTCATCCACGCAGGTAATCCCCAACCATAGTGGGCTTGGAGCTGTGAGGGAATTCAGAGTGGCCACCCGTTCTGAAAGTTTGATTTTCTTCTGGTGAACTGGACATCCTTTTATTACGTTTGAGGTTTTGGGCTTTTAAATGTAATAAGGCCGCTTATTTATTTTTGATGGTTTTTAATATGTATTACTAAGATAGGTAATACTTATTTTAACTATTGAAATTGGATAGCTTTAGGGCGCGTTTTCAAAAACAACAGTTGATTTCAAAATAACACGACAACAAGCAAAGCTTCCGCAATGAAAGTATTTTCCAAGATTAATCACTTTTCCTAAAAATGACTTAATCAAATCGGTTTCCTAGAAATATCCATGACGTTAAGGTGTGGCAATGGCAGTATGCATGTCTAGGATTGGATCCGAAGGGAGCTTGGTACTTAAGCAGTCCGATGGACTCACCACCTCTTTTTTGGTTTCCTACCTGGTGCATAGCTTCCATTCACTTTAACCCTTAATGAATTAATCTTTTGAACATCAAGTACGATTTTTTGGACTTAGAATGGAATTTTTTTTTTACATTTTTGATGTGGCATGCCAGATCCGACCATAACTTCTGGGCCGGGTTTGGGGTGCTACAAAAATGGTAATTTGTCCATATATGTGTTTTTGGACTAAATTAAATGAAAATATGTTTGAATGAACTTAATCTAAATATGTTTAGATCAAGAACCAAAGAAATCAGATTTGGATTGGGGGAAAATGAAAGTCGTCGACTAGCTGCCCTGTCTTGTTTTATAACGTCTGAGGTAAGTTTATGAATAAATAGACGTGTTTAATTGTAGTTAAATGCTATATATATATGCTGTTATGAATGGTGTATGAATTTATATTTATTATGGCCGAATATGAAAAGGCTTGACTATTACATTTTCGAATTCATTTCGACCGAGTTACGACGTCTGAAAGCCCCGTATGAACCTTAGGAATAGTTAGGATACTATGTCATGACATAGGATTCTGATATATGTGTGCGAGTAAGACCATGGCATCGATATGTAATTCCGATATATGTGTACAAGTAAGACCCCATCTGGGACAATGGCATCGATTTGTGATTACATGTTAGACCACATCTGAGACGTTGACATTGTATGATATATATGTGATTATCCGAGTGTCCTATCCAATTATGAGTGGTTCATTGGGCATAGATGAGTTGAGATCGAATGTGCAAAACGAGCTAAATAGCCAGGTATGAATTATCCTATTGTTACCTAAAATGACGTAAGTGTATCCGATCTTGAAACTATTATTGAAATGAGCCTTAAAATATTTCTTGTGTGATAATGTGTATTTGGTTACATAGTTTATATATGTATATGGAAATATATTGTGACTCATTAGTTTGTGTATTTGTGTGTATGTGAATGAGGTTGATAATAATTTATTTGGCTTTTGAAATTAAATAGTAATATGATAATTTGGTGATATAAGCATTCGGTCAAGGTGACTTTTATGAATGAATATTTATATTGAACTTTATATGTTTGGATTTAAGTGTGTTATAATATTATAAGTTGTCTTGGTTTAATTCGGTTGATAATGTTATAGAGTTGTTTATTTGCCTATGACTTACTAAGCTTTAAAAGCTTACACTATGTTTTTATGTGTGTTCTCGAGGATCGTCAGCGAAGTCTATCAAACTATCCACAACTTTGGTATTTAAATAGTTGAACTTGAACTATGGCATGTATAGGCTGAAACATAGTTTTGAAATGTGGAATTTGGCTATGTATATAAAGCCATGCGAAAATGGCTTGCTAATTATGCTTAGACTTGGTTTTATGTGTGCTTATTTATAATATTTAGTGAGCTTGGTTTTGATAATTCGATTATGCTTGATTGTGGGTTAAATTTGTTTTAATTAAAGTATTAAGTATTATGAATAGATAATGTTCTTGGTAGGTGTTTTACGTATTGAAATGGCTTAATTATTATGCTTGAGTTTGGTTTTGGTTATGTGTTTTGAGTATTAAAATTGATTAGTGACGTTGGAAGTGGTATGAATGTATTAGCCTTAATAAGTGTATATGTTTGGAATATTTGGATAATTTGAATGTGGTTCAATCTAAGATTAGATACTTATGTGAAGTTGATTTTTAATAATTAAGTTTAGTTGTTAGATATGTTCGGTTATATGCTGAAATTTAAATAAGGTAGTTACTTGACTGGTAATTTGGTTCTTGATTATATTAGTATGCTTTGGATTGTAATGTGGAAAAGATATATGCAGATTCATAATCTATTGGATATATATATGTATAATGGTGTTGATCATGTCTTTCGATTTTAAAATAATAATGGATGTGTGTTATGTTTTATTACATAATGCTTTAGCAAATTCAAATATATGCCATTTATATGAGATGTATTTGGTTTATAATTATTGAGTGAAGTAAAAGAATATGTTTGACTATGTGGCTTCTTGGTTAACCGAAATCAATATATATGAATAAGAAAGTTTCGGTTCCTAATAGTACATTATTTGTAAGTTTGAGTTAGTTATTTGAGTAGTATAATTAATTAAGTTGATGATATATATATAATTCTTTATTATGGAATGTATCTTTTGTAGGTACGTAAATGATATGCGGTTGCTTGTATAAGTATGTGCATGATTTGTATAAAAATAAATTTAATATTTAGTAATGAAGTTATTAATGTATTATATGTTCTGTATATGTATAAATTGTTTTGATACATTTTGGATTATATTTTATTTGAGCTGTGTTGTGAATGGCATAATTAATTTAGACTTAATATTTGATTAAATTGTATGCTTTGAGGCGATTAAAGTTTTGATTTGTAATATATATAGTCCATGTTTATATGAACTGTAAAATGTTCAGTAATGCCTCTTAACCCTAATCTGATGACGGACACGGGCTAGGGGTGTTACATTTTATTGGTATCAGAGCTACAGTTTAGTCGGTTCTAGGACTAACGTAGTGAGTGTGGGTCTAGCTATACATGCCATAATTATATACTGTGATTGTGTGATGACTTTTGACATTTGAAAATGTGTTTTCATATAGTAAATGGATCTCGACAGAGCTGTAGCTGATGATGTTGAGAGTGTAGGGCCTGCTCCCGCGCAAGGGACAACATCGGTTGATTCTGGACCGATTTCGAGTAACCAGGAGGGAGAGGCTAGACAAGCCTTTTACCAAGTGGTGAATGACTGGTTTACTCAGTATATTCGGACTAACCCGTCTGTACAACAACCTCTACTCCCGACTAATCCATCTTCGATGCCTGCAATACCTCAAGTAAGTGATCCACTGAGATTATATAAGCCACCTGTTGATAAAATCAGAAAACACAGGGCTAAAGAGTTTAAAGCTATTGATGATGATGATGCTGAGCGGGCTGAGTTCTGGCTTGATAATACTATCCGTGTGTTTGATGAGTTGTCCTGTACCCCAGATGAACGTTTGAAGTGTGCCATATCTTTGCTTCGAGACACAGCATATCACTGGTGGAATACCCTATTATCAGTGGTTCCAAGAGATCGGGTGACATGAGAATTCTTTCAGATTGAGTTCCGTAAGAAATATATCAGCCAGAGATTTGTTGATCAGAAGCGTAAAGAATTCCTGGAGCTGAAATAGGGTCGAATGACTGTGATAGAATATGAGCGAAAATTTGTGAGACTCAGTTGGTATGCCCGAGAGTGTGTTTCTACCGAAGCTATAATGTGTAAAAGATTTGAAGATGGGCTGAACAAAGACATTAAACTGTTAGTTGGCATACTTGAGATAAAAGAGTTTGTGGTACTTGTTGAGCGAGCCTGCAAAGCTGAAGAGCGCGGGAAAGAGAAAAGAAAAGCTGATTTTGAAGCTAGAGACTCGTGTAAGAGATCATTCAGTAAGTCAGTTCAGTCAACACCAAAGAAGTTCTGAGATGATTTCAGCAGTTCAAAAGCCACTTCGGGCTATTCTCGACGAGAACAGAACAGACCACCAGTGAGCTCGAGTGCTACCTCAGTAGCCAGTGTGGGTAATGTCAAATTAAATCAACTCGAGTGTAAACATTATGGTAAACAACATCCTGGTAGTTGCAAATTGCATGATCGGGCCTGTTTTAAATGCGGATTTACAGATCATTATATTCGAGATTGTCCAGGATTAGCTGAAGAGAATCTAGTTCAGAACACGAGATCGGGTAATACGCAGCTCGGGGGAGACCATCTAGAAATGCAGGTAATACGAGTGGCAGTCAGAGAGGAATTAAAGATACAACAGTCAGATTTGAGGCTCGTGCACCTGCCAGAGCCTATGCTATACGCGCACGCAGGAAGGCTTCATCCCCAGATGTCATTACTGGTACATTCTCTCTCTATGATACTAACGTAATTGCATTGATTGACCCTGTTTCGACTCATTCTTATGTCTGTGAGACTTTAGTATTCAGCAAGACTCTACCTGTTGAGTCTACTGAGTTCATGATTAAAGTGTCAAACCCTTTGGACTGGTGTGTTACGATTGATAAGGTGTGTAAGAATTGCCCATTGATGATTTGAGATTTGTGCTTTCCCGCTAATTTGATGTTGTGCCATTTGATGAGTTCGACATAATTTTGGGTATGGACTGGTTGACTTTACATTATGCTATTGTGAACTACAAAAGAAAGACCATTAATCTATGGAGCCAGAATAATGAGGTCATTCGGATTGAATCTAGTGATTTGAATGGTTTACCAGTAGTGATTTCTTCAATGCTAGCTCAGAAATATGTGAAAAAAGGTTGTGAAGCTTATTTTGCCTATGTGCTTGACAGTAAAGTGGCTGAAAGAAACATTGAATTAGTGCCAGTTGTATGTGAGTATCCAGATGTGTTTCCTGAAGAATTACTAGTTTTGCCACCTATTCATAAGGTAGAGTTCGGTATTGAGTTAATGCCCGAGACAAATTCGATATCTATAGCTCCATACCGAATGGCACCTACAGAATTAAAAGAATTGAAAGCTCGGTTGCAAGAGTTGACAGATAAAGGTTTCGCGCGACTGAGTTTCTCTCTGTGGGGTGCACCTGTGTTGTTTGTGAAAAAGAAAGATAGAACTATGAGAATGTGCATCGACTATAGACAGCTTAATAAGGTGAATATAAAGAGTAAGTATCCGTTGCCACGGATTGATGATCTGTTTGATCAACTTAAAGGGGCTACAATGTTTTCGAAGATAGATTTGAGATTAGGCTACTATCAGTTGCGAGTTAAAGACTCTGATGTGCCAAAGACTGCTTTTCGAACAAGGTACAGACACTATGAGTTTCTGGTTATGCTATTCGGACTTACTAATGCACCTGTTGTTTTCATGGATTTGATGAATCGAATCTTCAGACCGTATCTGGATCGGTTTGTGGTCATGTTTATAGATGACATTTTGATCTACTCTCGTGATGAAACTGAACATGCTGAACATTTGAGACTTGTATTACAGACTTTGTGAGATAACCAGTTGTATCCGAAGTTCAGTAAATGTGAGTTCTAGTTAAGAGAAATCAGTTTTCTGGGTTATGTTATATTAGCATCGGGTATTCGGGTTGATCCGAGAAAAATTTGAGCTATACTTGATTGGAAACTTCCGAGGAATGTTTCTGAAATCTAAAGTTTTCTAGGATCTATTGGTTACTATAGACAGTTTGTAAAAGGTTTCTCTATGATTACAGCTCCGATGACGAAGCTATTACAGAAAGATGTTAAGTTCAAGTGGTCAGAGAAGTGCTAGAAAAATTTTGATCAGTTGAAAGCCCTTTTGACCGAAGCTCCAGTGCTAGTTCAACCAGAATCGAGTAAAGAATTTGTTATCTATAGTGATGCATCTTTAAATGGTTTGGGCTGTGCTTTGATGTAGAAAGGTAAAGTTATAGCTTATGCCTCGAGACAGTTAAAGCCACATGAAAAGAACTATCCGACGCACAACCTAGAATTGGCAGCTATTGTGTTTACGTTGAAAATTTGGCGTCATTATCTATTTGGTAAGAAATGTCATGATTATTCTGATCACAAAAGCCTGAAATACTTGATGAATCAAAAAGATCTGAATTTGAGACAACGCCGACGGTTAGAATTGTTAAAAGACTACAAGCTTGTGATTGACTATCACCCGGGAAAGGCTAATGTTGTTGCTAATGCTTTAAGCCAAAAATCATTGTTTGCTTTGCGTGCAATGAATGCGCATATGGCCATGTCCGATGATGGTTCGATAGTAGCTAAATTGAAAGCTAGACCGTTATTTGTTCAACAAATATGTGATGCCTAAAAGGTGGATAATGAATTGTTAGCAAAACAAGTTCAATATGAGACAGATGCTGATTCAGAATTCAGAGTTGATGTTGATGACTGTTTGAAGTTCAAAAATTGAATATGCGTGCCAAGGAATTCAGAATTGTTTCAAATGATTTTGATTGAAGATCATAGTAGTCGGTTGTCTATTCACCCAGGTAGTACAAATATGTATAATGATCTGAAACAACTTTACTAGTGGCATGGTATGAAACGAGACATTTCTGACTTTGTTGCAAGATGTTTAGTAAGTCAACAAGTAAAAGCTGAGCATCAAGTACCTTTTGGAATGCTTCAGCCGATCATGATACCTGAGTAGAAGTGGGACAGAGTTACTATGGATTTTGTATCTGGTTTACTGTTGACACCGAGCAAGAAAGATGCAATCTGGGTTGTTGTGGATTGATTGACTAAATCGGCTCACTTTGTTCCGATACATACAGACTACTCGTTTGATAAGCTGGCTGAATTATATGTTTCTCAGATTGTGAGATTGCATGGTGTGCCTATATCTATCGGTTCGATAGAGATCTGAGATTTACATCGCAGTTTTGGAAGAAACTGCAAGATACACTAGGTACGAAATTACATTTCAGCACTGCTTTCCATCTGCAAACAGATGGTCAGTCTGAGCGAATCATTCAGATACTTGAGGATATGTTGAGATTTTGCATTCTTCATTTTGAAGGTACGTGGTAATGATACCTACCTCTGATTGAATTTGCGTATAATAATAGCTTTCAGTCGAGTATCAAAATGGCACCTTATGAGGCTTTGTACGGTCGTAAATGTCGTACACCATTGTGTTGGACTGAGCTCAGTGAAAATAAGATACACGGGTTGACCTGATCAGAGAAACTAAACAGAAAGTGAAAGTGATTCGTGAAAATCTAAAAGCAACATCAGACCATCAGAAATTATATGCAGACTTAAACGTAAAGATATAGAGTTTTAGATCGGAGATAAAGTCTTTTTGAAAGTCTTGCTGTGGAAGAAGATACTCAGATTCGGTCGTAAAGGCAAATTGAGTCTGATGTTTATTGGGCCGTATGAGGTTATAAAACGTATCGGGCCGGTTGCTTATAGACTGTTGTTGCCATCTGACCTAGAAAAGATCCACAATGTATTCCATGTTTCGATGCTTTGTAGATTTCGATCCGATCCTTCACATGTGATTAGTCCGGCTGAGGTTGAGATTAAGCCCGATATGATGTACGAGGAAGAACCGATTAGTATTTTGGCTCGCAAGATTAAAGAGTTGCGAAATAAGAAAATTTTGTTAGTTAAAGTACTGTGGCATAAACACAAAGTTGAGGAAGCAACGTGGGAGCCAGAGGGTGCAATGAGAGAACATTATCCGAACCTATTCACCGGTAAGATTTTCGGGGACGAAAATCCCTAAGGGGGGAGAGTTGTAACAGCCCGATTCAGACCCTAATCGAAACAATGGTTTTGGGACCACGAATTCGAGTTAGAAAAATATTTTAAAATTATTTTTTTATGTTTATTTTGTGTGAAATTATATCTGTGAAATTTTCGTGATTTAATTTTGTCGTTTAGGTATCCGATTAAATAAAATGACTTAATCGTGTAAAAGGGAAATTTGGTGGTCATTTCTAAAAGGAACATAATGGTTAATGGCTTTTTAAATTGGAGTGTTTATGTTGTAAATATTCCATTAGTATATTGCTTGGACGGTAATAGGCATATGTTATAATGGTTTTATATTAATTTTAAAAGGTTAAATTTGTAAAATACCTAATAACTTATATATATGTTATAATAAAACCTATAATTAAATATTAATGTTCATATTCTTGTTTCATCCACCGAAATAAAAATAAAAAAAGAAAAGAAAAAGAAGCTAGGTATTCGGCACTTTGGAAGCTCAATCAAGGTTTGTTTTTGCTCAGTTTTTGATAATTTTTACGTTTTTGAGATCGTTGCTTCGAATACTACAAAACTCATGCTTGAATTTCTTTTGGTGAATATTTTGAGTTATGGCATTGTTGAGAGCTTGTGATTTTTGTTGTTTGATGATGAAATATGAAAGATAAGTTTTAGATTAACATATTTTGTATTGGAGTTTTTGATGATTTTGAGTAATTTACAAAAAATAATAATTTGAGAGACTAAAATATGAAATAAATGAATTATATGGGCTTGTATAGACATGGGTAATATTTAGCCTAGCTTGGGTATGGAGAAATTTGGTGTATTTTGTGTTTTGTGCAATAGAGACTAAATTGAAAAAATTGTAAATGTCAAGGGTAAAATGGTAATTTGTCCATATATGTGTTTTTTGACTAAATTGAAGGATAATATGTTTGAATGAACTTAATTTGAATATGTTTAGATCAAGAACCAAAGAACTCGGATTTGGATCAGGGGAAGACGAAAGTCGTCGACTAGCTGCCCTATTCCATTTTATAACGTCTGAGGTAAGTTTATGAGTAAGTAGACGTGTTTAATTGTAGTTAAATGCTATATATATATGTTGTTATGAAAGGTATGAATTTATATTTATTATGGCCGAATATGAAAGGCTTGACTACTACATTTTCGAATTCGTTTCGACCGAGTTACAATGTCTGAAAGCCCCGTATAAACCTTAGGAATACTTAGAATACATATGTCATGACATAGGATTCTGATATATGTGTGCGAGTAAGACCATGGTATCGATATGTGATTCTGATATATGTGTACAAGTAAGACCCTATCTGGGACAATGGCATCGATTTGTGATTACATGTAAGACCACATCTGGGACATTGGCATTGCACGATATATATGTGATTATTCGAGTGTCCTATCCAATTCCGAGTGGTTCATCGAGCATAGATGACTTGAGATTGAATGTGTAAAATGAGCTAAATAGCCATGTAACACCCAAAATTTGGGCCTAGAAGTTTTGGGCCTTGAGCATGGGAGCGGTTGAAGGCAGGTTATAATATTCTGTTGTGCGTGAAAATTTCGTAGTTGAAGGCTTGCTTTAGTGGTTAATGGCTTTGAGAAGTGTTGGAGAAATCTTGGGTTCAAACTTGGGCTTTAGCAAAAATTATTAAGTGAAAAAAACCTGGATGCTTAGATGAGGGCCTTTTAAATTATTGTGGTAAATAAATGACACAAGGAAGCTTGTAGTCTAGTGGTTGTGGCGTCATTAAGGTTGTATGGGAGCCTGGGTTCAAGCCTTGGCTCTTGCAATTTATTTTGGTTTTTTTTTAAGGGAACCTGGACTTTGGCCTTTAGACCTTATAATTAACTGGGGATAAAATATAACACAAAAAGCCTTGTGGCTTAGTGGCAAGTAGCGTGTGGAACATCTGAGGGGAGGCATGGGTTTGAATCCCATGGCAAGCAAGGAGCATTTATTTTGCTAACAGGGGGGCGGCGAAAGTTGGTGTTGAATTTAAACTCTGATGTTGGAGGGATCCCACATCGGGAAGCTAACATAAGAGTGGTTGCGAAGCTGGCTTTAAATAGAGGGAACCATGATGAGAATAAAGGTACCTTTCTTGGTTGATTCCTTTCGCTTTATGGTGTGCTCGTTTGGGTTGGGCGTCGGCTAAGAATGCTCAGAGCGTGGATTAACTCCAGTCTCCAATCAGGTGTGTATTTCTCACTACTCTAGTTGTAGGATGGCTATTTCGGGCCGCAATGGGCCGAAAGGGGCCATGTGGGCCCAATGGGCCTACGGGCCCAATTGGATAAGTTGTTTGATTGTGTAGTAAATATTGGACTAGGCTAGGTGAATCTCATATCTGTGGCTAGATTTGGGCTAAAAGGGCCACACGAGTGTGTGGGCCCATTTGGGCCGAGAATGGGCTTTAGGTCTATTCGTATTGTTATCCCTGTTTAGAATACTTTAGTTTACCAAATTACTGATATACCCCCAGTTGTAAAATTACCAAAGTACCCCCAGTTTATAAAATTACCCAAATATCCTCGATTTGTAAAATTACCAAAATACCCTTGGTTTACAAAATTACCAAAATACCCCTAGTTTGTAAAATTACTAGAATACCATTGGTTTATAAAATTACCAAAATACCACTGGTTTGTAAAATTACTAGAATACCCTTGGTTTATAAAATCACCAAAATACCCCTGGTTTGTAAAATTACCAAAATACCCTTGGTTTACAAAATTACCAAAATACCCCTAGTTTGTAAAATTATCAAAATATCCCTAGTTTGTAAAATTACCAAAATACCCCTAATTTGTGAAATTAATGAGATACCCTCGACCTATAAAATTATTGAAGTACCCTCGACTTGTAAAAATTACCAAAGTACCCTTGATTTACAGAATTACTGTTTTTCCCTCGATTTACAAAATTACCGAAATACCCTTGTAGGGTAGAAATACCGAAATACCCCTATAGGGTAGAATTACTGAAATAATCCTGTAAGGTAGAATTACCGAGATACCCTTGTGGGGTAAAATTACCATTTTACCCCTAGGGTGTTAAATGATTGTTTTGCCCTTGTGGGCAAGTGACTGACTTGGACTGTGTGGTTGACGAATTTGATTGTGAATATATGTTGGTCATATGAATGACTTGACTGTGATTGGTTGATTCAAATATGGACATGATATTCTGATTCTGTATGTTGGATGCGATGACATGTATATATGTTGCATGGGATATGGGTTATATTGATGGAGGAAGCGTTCTGGCAACCTCGTTGCAATTTGGTGGCCTCACCACATATATCTGTTCTGGTGACTTAGTCACAATATCTGGCAGCCTCGCTGCAATCTGGTGGTTTCGCCACATATATATATCTGTTCTGGTGGCCTAGCCACAATATTTGTATCTGGTGACTTCGTCACAATATCTGGCAGCCTCGCTGCAATTTCTATGGTGTGTAGCGGTTGGGTGGGTCGAGTAGTCTCCCCACATGGTGTAAGGTTGGTATGGGGGTGTATACGGCTGGATTGGGTTGGGATTGCATTCACATTCTGATTTTAATTTTGTTACCTGATATTGATTCTGATTTTGATTCTGTTACCTGATACTGATTCTGATTCTGATTTTGTCACCTAATTCTGATTCTGATTCTGATTCTAGTTCTGATAATGTTTCTTATTCTGTAATGGGTTAAAGCCCATCTGATACTGTCTGTTATAGTGGGCTAAGGCCCAATTGATACTGAAACCGTAAGTAAGGCTGGGCCAGACTTTTAATTCTTTTATATGACTGACTGTTCCTTTTATAGTAGGGGATTTCACACTGAGTTTTCATAAACTCACCCCGTTTATTAACCTTTCAGGTAATTTCCAGCCTGACGGATCGGAGCTGCGAGGGGCTCGGAGGAAGCCACACACACTGTTTATTTTATAGTTTTGATTATTACTTTTAAATGTTTTATGTGGGTTGTAGTAAAGCCATTGTAACTTTCTGGATTTCAAATTTGAAATTTTACTTATTGTTCTTATAATTGCTAGTATTAGAACACGGTTTTCCAAAGCAACTACTGTTTTTCAAAACATCACATATCTGTATTTATTTTTAAATTAAGCTTCTGCAACTGCTAAGATTTTTACAAAGTTGTTAAGAATGTTATTTAGCTGAGGTTTTCTAACAAGGTTTAAAAAGGGTATAAGTTTTTAATTATTAAGAAGGGTTTTTAATGGAAACATGGTTTCCGAAAAACACTTCAATGTGACACGCCAGATTCGAGCCAAACTTTCAGGCCGGGTTTGGGGTGTTACAAGCCAGGTATGAATTAGCTTGTTGTTACCTAAAATGAGGTAAGTGTATTTGGTCTTGAAACTATTATTGAAACGAGCCTTAAAATTTTGCATGTGTGATTATGTGTATTCGGCTACACAGTTTATATATGTATAAGGAAATATATTATGACTCATGAGTTTGTGTGTTTGTGTGTATGTGAATTAGGTTGATAATAATATATTTGGCTTTGGAAATTAAATAGTAATATGATAATTTGGTGATATGAGCATTCCGTCAAGGTGACTTTTATGAATGAATATTTATATATATTATGAACTTTATATGTTTGGATTTAAATGTGTTATAATATTATAAGTTGTCTTGGTTTAATTCGGTTGATAATGTCATAGAGTTGTTTATTTGCCTATGACTTACTAAGCTTTAAAAGCTTACCCTGTGTTTTTATGTGTGTTCCCATTTTATAGATTTCTTAGATTCAAGTTACAAGCTCGGGGATCGTCAGCAAAGTCTATCACACTATCCACAACTTTGGTATTTAAATAGTTGAACTTGAACTATGGCATGTGTAGGCTGGAACATAGTTTTGAAATGTGGAATTTGGTTATGTATATAAAGCCATGCAAAAATGGCTTTCTAATTATGCTTAGACTTGGTTTTATGTGTGCTTAATTATAATGTTTAGTGAGCTTGGTTTTGATAATTCGATTATGCTTGATTGTGGGGTAAATTCGTTTTTGTCAAAGTATTAAGTATTATGAATAGATGATGTTCTTGGTAGGTGTTTTACACATTGAAATGGCTTAATTATTATGCTTGAGTTTGGTTTTGGTTAAATTATGGGTTGAGCTTATTTTGATTATCATGTTATGTGCTATGGATGAGAGACATTTAATATATGTGTTTTGAGTATTAAAATTGATTAATGACGTTGGAAGTGGTATGAATGTATTGGTCTCGATAAGTATATATCTATATGGAATATTTGGATAATTTGAATGTGGTTCAATCTAAGATTAGATACTTATGTGAAGTTGATTTTTAATAATTAAGTTTAGTTGTTAGATATGTTCGGTTATATGCTGAAATTAAAATAAGGTAGTTACTTGACTGGTAATTTGGTTCTTGATTATATTAGTATGCTTTGATTTATAATGTGGAAAAGATATATGCAGATTCATAATCTATTGGATATATATATGTATATTGGTGTTGATCATGTCTTTCGGTTTTAAAATAATAATGGATGTGTTATGTTTTATTACATAATGCTTTAGCAAATTAAAATATATGTCATTTATATGAGATATATTTGGTTTATGATTATTGAGTGAAGTAAAAGAATATGTTTGACTATGTGGCTTCTTGGTTAACCGAAATCAATAAATATGAATAAGAAATTTCAGTTCCTAATGGTACATTATTTGTAAGTTTTAGTTAGTTATTTGAGTAGTATAATTAATTGAGTTGATTATTTATTATGGAATGTATCTTTTGTAGGTAAGTAAATGATATGCGGTTGCTTGTATAAGTATGTGCATGATTTGTATAAATACAAATTTAATATTTAGTAATGAAGTTATTAATGTATTATATGTTCTGTATATGTATAAATTGTTTTGATACATTTTGGATTATATTTTATTTGAGCTGTGTTGTGAATGACATAATTAATTTAGACTTAATATTTAATTAAATTGTAAGCTTTGAGGCGATTAAAATTTTGATTTGTAATAAATATAGTGCATATTTATATGAACTGTAAAATGTTCAGTAATGCCTCTTAACCCTAATTCGGCAACGGACACGGGTTAGGGGTGTTACAGAATAGAACCTTGAATGGTTTCCTTTTAATTAATTTCTTATTAATTTATTTTCATCCTGCGACTTAACAGTCGATTTGTGCCTTTCAAATGTTTTTATAACTTTATCATTAGTTGTCAACTACTCAATCATTTGTTTCCTTTGAAATGATTTATTTTTAGCTGCTCACTCATTTGTGTACTTCAAAGTATTGCATAGGGTCCTTTTTGTAAACGGAGGAATCGTTGCAAATAAATGAACCAAGATCTATCAAGAGATTACAGAGAGAGACTGGAATAAATCTTGCAACACTATGCACAGTTGTAGATATTGATTAGTAAGGTGAAGAGATGGTGAAATAAGCCTAAGTGTAGTTGAGTATAAGGCTTGAGGAGAAAACCAAATTAAGAGACCTTTTGAGAGATTTTGAGAGAATAAGAATTTACCAAAAAAAATGTCAAAAGACTTTTCATAAGCTGTGGACATTCCAATTATAGGAGTAACAAAATTGGACATTGAATAGGAATATTGGAGTGGATTTCCTACTATAAGGTATTAATAAAGAATAGTAGACAAGAGTTTTCTATGTTCTGAAAGAATGCAACAAGCACTCAATACTAATGGGAAAGGTTAGGAGAACCAATAACTACTGAAACATCCATTCGCAAAGTTAAACTCTCCAAAATATTTTAAGAGTGAAGCTAACACAATAACTTTGTTATATTCCGTGTTATTTTTGTTGTTCCAATAGGGTCGGAAGCGTGTAAATTATTGTACTAAAAAATCACACAAAGTTCAATTCCTAGGAAAGAGAGGTGGATCACATGGATCTCTTAAATACCAAGTCTTTCCTTAGACAGAATATCCCTTCTATAGTAATTTAATAGCACAATTAAATACTACTATTATACCCTCAAATATTGAAAGAAAAATAGGACAAGAAAGAACACAAGAGTTTTAACGAGGTTTGGTAAATTATACCTACGTCCTCGGGCACTAACACCAGATGATAACTTTACTATCTCCAAAGTATTACAAACAAATAGAATTCCTTAAGAATTCTCAAATGGGAGAAGAGAGAAAACTAAGAGAGAAAGATTGGTTGGGATGGTGTAAATGAGAAATGGTTAGGCCTATTTATAGTTGAGGTTCAGGGACTAACTTGCAAATGGCCTAAAAAATTAGGGACCAAAATTGCAATTATCCCATTCAACTTTAAACAACTTGCCTACCATTTTTTTCTTTCGGTGCCACTTGCACCTCCCATTTTTTGACTTTTCAACACCCCTTTTAATTTGTCTTTTCAACAATCTCCACCTTGAAGATTTGATTAGGATAATCACATCTTCACATACTTCCTTCAACTCCCCAAATTCGATAAAGCTATCTTTTGTAGTGCCTCCAAATGCGCTCTCGAGCGCCATACACCTAAAGGTGCTCAAATTCTCAGGATGTTAATCAAGTTCAAACAATGATTAAACTTGATTGTTGTTACCACCTTGTTCATCATATCTGCGGGATTATTTGTTGTCGGAATCTTCTGAAGTAGAATTTTTCCTTTTTCAAAGACTTCCCGCACAAAGTGATATCTTACGTCGATATGCTTGGTTCTTGAATGATAGACTTGATTTTTCGCTAAATGAATAGCGCTCTGACTGTCACAATATAAACTTATGTGACTTTGAACAACTCCTAAGTCTTTCAACAATCCATTAAGCCAAATAGCCTCCTTAACAGCTTCTGTAACTGCCATATATTCTGCCTCTGTAGTAGACACAGCTACTGTAGACTGTAAGGTAGACTTCCAACTCACTGGGGCTTTCGCAAGAGTAAACAGATACCCCGTAGTTGAACGACGTTTATCTAAATCACCAGCAAAGTTAGAATCAACATATCCAACTACAAACTAACCAAGTGCTTCATCCTGTTCAAAAATTAAACCAACATCTACGGTTTTTCGAAGATACCGTAGAATCCATTTCACAGCTTGCCAATGTCCTTTTCCAGGATCATGCATATACCTGCTTACAACTCCAACAGCTTGTGAAATGTCAGGCCTCGTACACACCATCGCATACATCAAACTCCCAACTGCATTAGCATATGGGACTTTCACCATATATTCTCTTTCATCTTCAGTCTTCGGAGATAATTGAGCACTAAGTTTCAAATGAGAAGCAAGTGGGGTACTTACATGTTTTGTGTTTTCATTTACACCAAAACATTGTAATACCTTTTTCAGATATTGCTTCTGATTTAAACAGAGCTTGCCTCTCGGTCTATCTCTACTTATCTCCATGCTGAGAATCTTCTTGGCCTCACCTAGATCTTTCATCTCGAACTCTTGATTCAACTGAGCCTTCAGCTTATCTATCTCATTTTGGCTCTTCGAAGCGATTAACATATCATCAACATACAAGAGTAGATAAATGAAAGATCCGTCATGCAGCTTCTGCAAATATACACAATTGTCATATTTGCTTCTTGTGTACTTCTGCCTTCTCATAAAGCTATCAAATCGCTTGTACCACTGCCCCGGGGATTGCTTCAATCCATATAGCGATTTGTTCAGCTTACAAACCCAATTTCTACCACCAGCATCTGTGTATCCTTCGGGCTGAGTCATATAGATCTCCTCTTCTAACTCACCATGCAAGAAAGCCGTCTTAACATCAAGTTGAGCTAGTTCCAAATTCAACTGTGCTACCAAGGCCAACAAAATTCTAATGGAGGAATGCTTCACAACAGAGGAAAATACATCATTGTAGTCAATTCCCTCCTTCTGAGCGTAGCCTTTAGCTACCAATCTTGCCTTGTAGCGAATATCCTTCTTGCTAGGAGATTCATCTTTCTTTGCGAATACCCACTTGCATCCGATTTCCCTTTTACCTTTCGGTAATTGCGCCAATTCCCAAGTATTGTTCTTCAGGAGAGACTGCATTTCTTCATCCATGGCGCTTTTCCATTTATCACTTTCTAAGCTTTGCATTGCTTCTTGATAAGTGATAGGAATATCATTAACAACGGGAAGGGCGTAGGCCACCATATCAGTAAATCGAGCAGGTTTACGAATTTCTCTCCGTGGCCTTGCAACTGCAACTGGTTCTGGTGTACTTAGTGGTTCTTGGGTCAGAACCTCTTCAACCTCTAATTCCTCCATTGTGGCTGGAGAATTAGACTTATTAACTGGGCAAATCCCCATCTGCTCAAACTCCACCTGTTTTGGAGTACACTCCACCTGCTGTGGAGTATTGCTCGTCTGAATATCTTTATCTGCTACCTTTTTCAATGTGGCAGATTCATCAAAGGTAACATCTCTGCTACAGATCATTTTCTTTGTGCTTAAGCACCAAAGACGAAATCCCTTCACTCCAGAAGTGATTCCCATAAAGAGAGCTTTCTTTGCCCTCGGATCTAACTTTGACTCCTTCACATGGTAATATGCAGTGGTTCCAAACACATGTAAGGAATCATAATCTGTAGCCGGTTTTCCAGACCATACCTCCATAGGAGTTTTTCTTTCTAATGCAGATGATGGCAAACGATTAACAAGATGGCCAGCGTATGTCACAGCCTCAGCCCAAAATTGCTTGCCCAACCCAGCATTGGACAACATACATCGAACTTTCTCCAGGAATGTTCGATTCATACGCTCTGCCAATCCATTCTGCTGTGGTGTATCCCTAACTGTGAAGTGTCGAACAATACCATACTCTTGGCACACATCGAAGAACGGATCACTTTTATATTCCCCTCCATTGTCCGTCCTAAGCCGCTTGATTTTCTTGCCAGTCTGGTTTTCGATCATAGTTTTCCATTTAAGAAAAACTCTAAGCACTTCATCCTTAGTTCTCATGGTATACACCCAAACTCTTCTGGAAAAGTCATCAACAAAAGTAACAAAGTAGTGTTTTCCTCCCAATGAAGGTGTCTTGGAAGGCCCCCACACATCTGAGTGAACATATTCCAAAATACCTTTTGTATTATGGATAGCAGTACCGAATTTCACTCTCTTTTGCTTTCCCAGAACACAATGCTCGCAAAATTTTAATTTGCAAGCCTTTGCACCTTTCAACAATCCTTGCTTTGCCAGAATTTGTAAGGATTTTTCGCTGGCATGTCCCAACTTCATATGCCACAACTGTATTGAGTCCAATTCTTCGTTGCCGGAAGCTGCAGCGACTGTTCCAATAACTGTACTACCTTGGTAGTAATACAAGTTATTTTTCCTGATGCCCTTCAATATCACAAGTTCGCCAGATGTCACTTTCAAAACCCCATCTCTCATAGTAACAACTGAACCATTGGATTCCAAGGCTCCCAATGAGATGAGATTTTTCTTCAAACTGGGCACGTACCGAACATCAGTCAGAACTCTGGTTGATCCATCTTTATTCTTTAATTGGATTGAAACTATCCCAACAGTTTTACAGGCATTGTCATTGCCCATATAAACAACTCCTCCATTTAGTTCTACTAAATCAGAGAACCACTCCCGGTTAGGGGACATATGATAGGTACAACCCGAATCCAATATCCACTCATCTGAATGGAACGACGATGATGATGCAACCAGTGATAGTTCAGAGTCACTAGTATCATGCTTAGCAACACAAGCATCTACAGCAGCTTTTCCCTTATTCTTCAGCTTTGGACAATTTTTCTTCCAGTGGCCTTTCTCATGACAAAAAGCACATTCATCTTTCCCGAGTCTGGACTTTGACTTTGATCTCCCCTTTTGAGTTTTCTTCCGAGTGTATGAACGACCTCGGACTACTAAAGCTTCTGTATCTCTGATTGAGTTTTTCTGTTTGTCCTTCTTTCTTTGTTCATAACTGTATAAGGCCGCACAGACTTCGCTCAGAGATATATCACTCCTGCCATGAAGTAGAGTAGTTTCTAGGAACTCAAACTCCTCAGGAAGTGACCCCAACAGCATCAAAGCCAAATCTTCATCTTTGAATGTCTCATCCATATTCAGCAAATCAGTGACTAACTGATTAAATTTGGTGATGTGATCATTCATTGTGGTACTTGGGACGTATGTGAAGCGAAACAGTCTTTTCTTCAAGTGGAGCTTATTTTGACTGTTTTTCTTCAAAAAATTTTCTTCAAGTGCCACCCACAACTTATTTGCAGAAGTCTCCTTTGAAAAAGCATACCTTTGCTCTCGAGAAAGGCATGATCGAATTGTGCCACATGCCAACCGATTGATCGCCTTCCAATCTTTCTCCTGTACATCATCTGGTTTCTCTTCATCAATGGCAATGTCTAGACCCTGCTGAAAAAGGGCATCTAGAACCTCACTTTGCCACATACCAAAATGGCCCGTGCCATCAAAGATCTCCACGGCCAATCTTGCATTTGCAATTGTCGGTCTTGTCCACATGGACGATGTTGAAGCTCCTACACCGACTGTTTTCTCCATAATCTTTCAATATACCTAAGGAAATCTTTTCTGATGTGGAAGATCAGTTTAAACTGCAACCACAGAGCATACTATGATTAACCTTCGGCTCTTGATACCACTTGTTGTTCCAATAGGGTCGGAAGCGTGTAAATTATTGTACTAAAAAATCACACAAAGTTCAATTCCCAGGAAAGAGAGGTGGATCACATGGATCTCTTAAATACCAAGTCTTTCTTTAGACAGAATATCCCTTCTATAGTAATTTAATAGCACAATTAAATACTACTATTATACCCTCAAATATTGAAAGAAAAATAGGACAAGAAAGAACACAAGAGTTTTAACGAGGTTCGGTAAATTATACCTACGTCCTCGAGCACTAACACCAGATGATAACTTTACTATCTCCAAAGTATTACAAACAAATAGAATTCCTTAAGAATTCTCAAATGGGAGAAGAGAGAAAACTAAGAGAGAAAGATTGGTTGGGATGGTGTAAATGAGAAATGGTTAGGCCTATTTATAGTTGAGGTTCAGGGACTAACTTGCAAATGGCCTAAAAAATTAGGGACCAAAATTGCAATTATCCCATTCAACTTTAAACAACTTGCCTACCATTTTTTCTTTCGGTGCCACTTGCACCTCCCATTTTTTTGACTTTTCAACACCCCTTTTAATTTGTCTTTTCAACAATTTTCACTTCTTCAATTTTGGTTAAATGAAACAATTTCTATGAAATACTTCTTGGAGAAGAAATTAATTAAAGTAGGCACAAATATTTTATGAATGTAGTTGTTCTTGAACTACAACTATTTTGAATAAGAGTTATTCTTGTAGAAGAATTAAATAGAAGAATTAAATAAAGCGGGGGTAAAATAATTTTGTATATCTTTAAAAAGAGAAAATATTAGTAACTAAAATCACATATCTAGAAGTATCAATGTATCTTTTTAAGTAAAATACCAATGATTTGAACGTTATTCTAATACTATACCTATTGTTTTAGCGCTTATCATAACAGATCAAATCAGTGAGAGCTGCATGATGAATCATCTTGGATTTTTGGCTCCTTTATACTTCAGCACATAGATACCTGCATTCATTGATTGTAAACTACTCATGGAAGCATAGCCACATGTAACTGCAACAATGACGCTTGTGGTGGTCAACCTTTGCTAAGAACTTAACACAGCCTTTATCATATGCTCTTGTACAAGATATTGAATCAAATTCAAAATGCCAAAGTATAAGATCCAATAAACAAGGACATGCATTACCTAAAGGTATTTTAGTCCCAAACTGATAACTAGCATACAGTTAGAACTAGTAGTAATATTCTTAACTGTAAATTTGCATCATTAATTTAAGCAGTAAACCTTAGTTAATAACATGTAGCATTTTAATTTTTAAGTTTCGAAGGTATGTACCATTTGAAGTCCTTAACTGTATATATGATTCAACAGATAGCATTGTTATGAAGTGTTACGGCAGCATAGTCCAGAGACCATATGAAATATGCCACTATACTGTGATTCAATTTTGATGGAAGAGAAAAGAAACAAAGATTAAGTTCCCAAGTTGTAACTTTATTTAAAATATAGCTATTTGGAACTTGACAGACAATTTGCAGGTTACATAAGGAAAATAACTGGAAAACTGGCCAGTGCACATAAGGTTGCTTGTCTTATCATGGAACTGAATAGCATGTACACGGGTGCAACCGTCTTTGGATTTATTCTGGCTACTGATGTAACTTGTGAATTAGATAAACATTTGCTAACACCTTGAGTACAAAGTGGTCAACATCAGCACCTGCCAATGTCAACACTTTCGGTTCTGAAACACAGACACACACATACACATAAATATATGAATCATTGTCAATACTCTGGCGTAGTTCCAAGATAAACCTGTACTCTATGGTCTAGGCTATTGACGTTTGACAGCCACCCAACCGAGCAATTCAAAGACAGTCCCTGAAATAACTTATTAAAACCATATTCTGAGAACCTTAAAGGACTTAGCTGATTGCTTGGAAAATCAAATCAACAAGGAAATACTAGTCAACCATCTAAAGTTTCCACAGCTCATGGAAATGCAAAATAGTATACTAGATGCCTCACAAAGAATTCCTTCTTGATTGATAATGAAAAATACATAGAAGGACAAGGAGGAAGCTGAAATCATTCTCCTCCAGAACATTGAGAATAACTCCACAAGCACACTAGTCGAAGGGCTTCTCTGCTGTCTTTAATGAATAAGGCAGCAACTTGTTTTGCCCCCAAATAAACCAGCAAGGTGTTCTCAGAACGTCAGCTCTTCACCATCGCTACAATTTGGGAAGGTGACACATTTAAAGACTTTACATTTGGAACATAACAAATAACCAATCTGCATTTCAATTTTAAATAAAGGGTTTTAGTTTTTGATTCATCATTTGCAGGGGACGAAGCCAGAATAACATGTAATGTGGAAGGCAATACGGGGAACTGTATACTGAATTCTGAACAGAGCAGTCACTTGTTGTGATGTCCTAGTCTTATACCTTATGTGTAAGCCTGCTCGGTATCATTCTCAGCAAGCATATAGTGGTTTTTCTTTCTCCCATGAACATTTAAGCATGATATTTAAACCAAATCTTCATACATACATACATACATACCACCGAGCGGTTAAATCAGCTGTGCCTATGCACATCTAGATTGCAGGGTATGTGGTGGAAAATAAAAATTGGCAGAAACCACTGAAAGCATGCATCGTAAACTGGTAGGAAAAGGAATTTAGTGGATTAGAAATTTGGAAAAGCAGGAATACGTACAGCTTTACAAGATGGGCACCGGCGGTAGATCCGCTTGTTTTCCGCTGTGACGTTGGTTTTTTGTCCTTTACAAAAATCACAAAGCAACCATCCTTTCCCATTACAAGGTTCACACATGATTCCTCTAGCATCAACCTTGAGTACGATTGGAGTGGGGAAAACAGTGGAAGAAGCCACAAGGTGGAAATTAAATTGAAGAAACAACAAATCATAGGACAGAGGAAAGTATTATGTAACACATGTTTGAGGAAGCAAATGAGAAGTGAAAATTCCAATCAATAAGCAAGTGAAGCTGACCTCTTGCTGTTGCTGGAGTTGGTGGAGAGGTGCACAATGCAGGGGTTTGAAGAAAGGTCTGGTCCAGATGGTCCTTGAAGCCACCGGAGCTGTAGCTGGCGGCGTCACAATCATCCCTGGGAATTTCAGAATGGAGGGCGGTCTCGTCATGCAATTCACCATTATAGATTCAATACACTATACAAGCATACAAGTCTGTTTTATTTATTTCTGCATTTCAAGATTCAATTCAAGCCAAGCCACTACCATCATAACCATTATTGTGTGGATAATAAAATGAGAGACATCGCACCTAGTTTCCACAAAATAACAGATTTGCCATCACTCCCTTTTCTGCTAGTTACTGCCAACCATATATATAATTAGTAATGGCTTATACAAAAAATAATAATAATAATAAAAAAAATCAAAAACTAATTTAGTTTTTCTAACTTAAATCCCACCAGAGACCTTGCTGTTAACAAAGAAAAAAAAACAATTAAATCCGTTCGTCAATGATTTTCATTTTTACCATGTTCACTGTTGTTAATTTAATTTTTCATTTTTTATTAAAAATTATAAAAATCATTAAAAATATAAAAATATATTTTAAAAATTATAATATTTTAATATTTTATATAAACTTCTAAAATTATAAATTATATAAAACTTAAAAAATTCCTAAAAATTCTCATCATTTATAAAAAATTTATAAAAGTTATAAAATTATTTAAAAATTATATAAACTTATAAAATATAAAAAATTCAAAAAAATATAAAATTTATTTTAAAAAAGTCATTTGTTGCTTCCTTCTTTTGAAAATTAAACCCTTAAAATAAAAAGGAACAAGTGGCATCAAACCAATTGATAGATAATAAAAATAATTATTAGATTGTTCGAGTTATTTTCATGTTGAATCAAATGTTTTTGATCTTTCACGAATAAAACAGGAATTGTGAGATCTTCTTCTTTTTATTGATAATTTATTATTTTTATATCTCTAGTGTTTTTTTCAAGTATAGTATAGTAGTTTGAATTTTAAAAAGCTGAAAATTGTTCCTTAATTATTGTATGTTATAAAATATTTTTGATACAATTAAATACTTTCAAATCAAATTTTTATTATTCAATAGTTGCAAATGTTAACATATGTCAACATGAAATATTCTAATGATTGTTATCATTATCCAAGGATTTGTCTGATGCTATGTATTCATCTTCATTTTAAGAGTTTAATTTTCAAAATGAGGAATCGTTAAATGACTTTTATACTATACATATTACTGGTTTATATTTTTAAAAAAATGTTCTTAATTTTTTTATAATGTATTAGAATTTATTATAAATTTTTATGATTCTTTTTATATTTTTATAAGTTTATATTTTTTTAATATTTTTATAATTTATTATAATTTTTATAAAGTTTTTTTATAAATTATATAAGTTTATATAAATATTTAATATTTAATATTTTTAAAATTTTAAAATATTTTTATATTTTTATGATTTTTTAAAAAAATATTAGTAAAATGAAATATTAATTCATAGGTTGTCATATATCACCATCTGATTTATTTGTTAGTTGATTTTAATTATCGATGTGGTCAAAGATAGAAATTGTTAATAGGGTGGCTTAATTAATTTTTTTTTTGTTAATAGCAACGGTTCAATTGGGTGCGAATTAAGTTGAACTGAATTGAAATTTTTAAGGTCTTTTTATACTTATAACCTATTAATAATTAACCAAAAATCAATTTAAGTTTTGCATACCAATCATAAAATGAAAATTCAATTTATTTAATAATATAAATGTGTTAGTAGTTGTTATATCTTTTGAATAAAGTCAATTAATTACCTTTTAAGCAGGGGCGTAAATGAGATCTATGTGCTTGCAAGTTATTTGAGAACAATTTGAAAAAAAAAATCAAATTTAATTTGATAATTACCAAACTAAGCTTAACTAACTCGAGCTATTAATTAAGCTAATTTCAAGCACCATAATACTTTATTTGAACAACTTGTGAGCCTAATCGAAATTTTCATTTAATATATTTTTATATTATAAATAACATTTCTACCCTTATTATATAGAAACAAACGAATGAGCTTAAGCTTGAATATAAACTAGTTTAATCAAACTCAAGTACAAAAATTAATAAACAAACTTAATCAAGCTCAAGTGTCACATGGTTAGAAATTTCTTCTTGCAATTCATGCGATCTTAGGCGGTTTTTTCAATTCAAATACGCCTAACTCTCACAAATTGAGAAATCTCACAAAATTTCTCTAAGGCACCGTTTATAAAGCGGTAGCAATTCAAAGACAAAAGAAAGCTCGAAAGAATAGAATAACCACAAAAAAGCAAAACACGCCAAGTGTTTGAGTAAATGCTCTCAATTAGTATTCACTACTAAAGAATGAAATACAATGGATGATTACAAATGAGGGGAGACTCTGATATGTGCTAAAAGTAACATGTTTTTAGTCTCATTCTTAATGCATTTTTGGGTGATTATTTGATGTTAACGGTGACTTTTATGCCCCTAATCCTTTAAATTCATGTTTTTATATTTATGAGAGAATTTGAGAGTAAAATGAGAGAAAATAAAAAAATCAGAGCGAGTAACAGGAGCCACATGGGTTGGACCATTCCACATGACCTAGACACTCGACCATGTGGCAGGCCGTGTTGATTTCGCAAATTGCATTCTGAATAATGGAAAAACACGATTTTTAGGGTTTTTCGGGCATTCTAAGACATTTATATGACAAAATAAGAAGATAAGAGTGAGCCGTCATAGAATACTCAAGAAAACTACTTGAAAAACACCATTGAAGTCGATTCTAAAGTAGATTTTCGTCAAGATCGAAGACTCTTAGGACATTATCATGAGTTTCTTTATTTCTTTCAGTTATATCATCTATTGGTTGTTTTTATTTTCAAGTATGAGCTAATTTTATAAATACCTAGAGGAGATGAACCCTATGATGAATTCTGTCGTTTGATTTTTATTTTACGCAATAAATACTTAGATCTTGTTCTCAATTATGTGTGCTTTATTCTTGGTTTAATATTTCTAGACTATTGATCCATATTTAATGTGCTTAAATCAGAGGAGGAATATACCTGATTTAAGAGTAGATCTAGTGTAATTGAATGGAATTGCATGCAATCCTAAAAATAAGATGACATAAATATACCGGATTAGAGTCAAATCTAGTAGGGAATCCATAGATCGATTTAATGTGATAATAGGAGTTTTAATTAGAAATAAATTTCAATTAATCAACCTAGAGTCAGTTGTTCTTATTCTTGAAGAGAGATATTAGCATAATTTAAGGATTTCTACGGATCAATATATTAAGTGAAGAAATTGCGTAATTTAGATTGATAATGACAGACGAAATCTAGGTGAATTATTTCTGGGTATTGTTTTGCTTCTTGGTTGTTTAATCGATTATTTTCCTGATTTGTACTTTGTCGTGTTCGTAGTTAATTAATTTAGTTAATTTTAGTTTTAATCCATCCTTCGATTTCATCAGTTAAATAATAGAAAGAAGGAAATTACTAGTACTTCTATTCTTTGTAGGAACAATATCTTTGCTCACCGTAGCTATATTATTAATTAATAGGTGCACTTGCCTTATCCAGATTTTTAGTTGGTTTCATGGACATCAAGTTTTTGGCACCGTTTCCAGGGATTAAATATTAGGAAATTTTTATTTCTATTAATTTAGACAATTTTTTTATTTAATATTTTTTGTTTTTAATTTAATTTTTACATTCTAATTTTTTGTTTCTTTGATTCTGATAGGTTCTTTGGATTTATGATTAGAGGAAACTTGTCGGAACTGTTAATTTTTTATAGTGAATTGAAAAAACTGCTTGTAGAAATCGAGGAGAAGTTAGAGAAACAAGGCAAGATCAATAGATTTTAATAGACAGTCAAGAGGGAAAGGATATTACTGTAGAGTTGGATGATAATTAAAACAATTAGCTACCTTTTGCATGTCCTACTCCTCGGACTATGTATGATTAGACTAAGCCTACTCTGACTGGGGCTGAATCGAGTATTGCCAGATCGACTATTAATACAAATAATTTTGAGATCAAGTCGAATATAGTTCAGATGGTGCAACAATATGTTTAGTTTGATAGTGTGCAAAATGAAGATCCGAATGCTCATTTAACTAACTTTCTAGTGATTTGCGACACTTTCAAGATCAATGGTGTTACTGATGATGCCATACGCTTATAGTTGTTCCCATTCTCGTTGAAGAGCAAGACAAAACAGTGGTTAAATTCATTACCATGGGGTTCTATCATGACTTGGGCTCAAATGACTGAGAAGTTTTTGTTAAAATATTTTCCGTTGGCTGAAACAACTAAGTTAAGGAATAACATCTCTTCTTTTGTTCAGTTTGATATTGAGGCACTTTATGATAGATGAGAGAGATTTAAGGATTTGTTGAGAAGGTATCCTCATCATAGACTACCTTTGTGGCTCCAAGTTTAAACTTTTTTTAATGGTTTGAATCCCTCAACTAGACAGATGATTGATGCAGCAATTGGCGGAACATTGAATGGTAAAACACCTGAGGCAGCTTAAGATTTTATTGAGGAGATGGAACACCTCTCACCCGTATTCAATGCCGGAATAGGGTTACGGAGCATTACTAGGCTTACAACACAATTACACTAACTTTTCACATGCATTTAATCAGTACATACAATCATTATTCAATCTCAATCAATTTTTCTCTAATACGAGCCTACTAGGCCCTAAACATGCTTTGGAAATGGTTCGGGACTAAACTGATAACTTAAGAAACTTTCACTAAACTTTGAAAACTTTACTCAAAACATGGGACACACACCCATGTGGCCAAGCCGTGTGTCTCACACAGCCACTAGGCACGCTCGTGTTACAAGCCGTGTAGGCATTCGAAATGGGAGCACATGGCAGTGTCCCAGCCTGTGTCTAACCCCGTGTAACTCTCTGACTTAGGTCACATGGCCAACACACACCCCTGTATGGCTAGCCTGTGTGCCCTAAAAATGGCCATACAGGCCCGTGTGCCAGGCTGTGTGCTAGGCCATGCCAAACCTGTAGGGTATACTAGCTTATACCACACGGCCAAGTCATACGCTCGTGTGTGAGGCCATGTGAAGTATACTGACTTGATTTTTAAAACCACACCAGGGGACACATGGCCATGGACTTAATTTTGTGTCACACACAGCTGAGACACACGTCCATGTCACTGCCCGTGTGGACAAAGATAGGCTATTTACCAAGCCAATTTGCCACCCCATTTGGTACACACCTTCACCTACACATATGGCACCAAAACAAAGCATAATAGGTAGCCCAAAACAACCAAATCAAACATAATTCATACCATTTCATCTAAGAATTTCTTAGCCTAAACCACAATCACAAACATCCTCATTTCATCAACCATTTCCAATCAAACATTAAACTCATCACAAAATGACATTAGCATACCTATAAACATACATCACCAATCAAACCAAATAGGTCAATTTACATAGCCATAAACAACATTATAACATAACTTTTATAAGCCAACACAAATGGCCAAATTCACTATCAAGCTATAACCAAAATGACCAAAGTCCCTATACATGCCATACGACCCAAAACGTAGTTTCAAAGGTACCAAAGTGTCAGTAGATAGTGTGATGAAGTCTCTGACGATCCCCGAGTTTGAGCTAGCTTTGAAATCACTATAAAACATGAAAAAACAACAAAGTAAACAATATAGCTTAGTAAGCTCGTATGTTAACAGTAAGCAACTATCATCTTTCATTAATCATTCAAATAGTAGAAAACAATATACAACAATTCTATTAAATCTCAAAGCTATCAAATGATCATTCACATAACTTACCAAAGAACTTATCAATTCCATAGTTTCAATACACAATTCATTATCGTAAGTACATGTACCATCTCGTACCAATCTCATACTCAACCACATCTTTCATTTGCCCGTTGAACCATTCGGACTAGAAGTCGGATACTCAAGGTCTCATATGATAAGTACCTATATCATGGCCTGAAGCCAAATCAAGGTAACTTATCTGAAAATTTGATATCATGGCCCAAAGCCAAATCAACCGATATGCATGGCCCAAAGCCAAATCAGTATAACTCGCACCCGAAGTACGATATCATGGCCCGAAGCCAACTCAATGTACCCCCTAATGACATGTCACTATCATCCTAAACTATTCCTAAGGTTCAACTGGGATTTCGAATGTCGAATCATCGTCAAATCACTATTGTTCATATTCATAGTCTCGTATTTGCAATTTATGCAACATCAAAGCATATGAAATACATTTGTATTGAAATTTATCACATATGAACTTACCTTGGGTGTTAAAACGGTGAATGGAGTCGATTAGTCGATAACTTTATCTTTTCCCTAATCCGAATTCGTATTTCTCCTTTCTTGTTCTAAATATAATTAAAATTAACTTATTTAATCATCTATTCATTCAATTTAGTCCAAAACACATTTCAAAACACATTTACACTTTTGCACCCCATATTTTACATATTTCACAATAAAGCCATGCTAGCCGAATTACCATAATGCCTCTAGCTGTAACTGTAACACCCTTCACCGGTATCCAGCGTCGGGATAGGGTTTGAAACGCTACCAAACTTAAACTCAACCAATCTTAGGAAATCAGGCCATAAAACTTTGATCAATTTAAAACTTTTCATTTGATAAGTAACTTGTCATTTACTTGGGCTTAAGAGGCCCAAAAATACATCCAAGGTGGTTCGGGGTCAAACTGAGGGCTCAAGAAAAACTTGGAAAATTCATGGTTTAAGGCTCCAGACACCCGTGTGGGTATGGACCATGTGGTCACACACGCCTGTGTGGCCTGGGACACGCCCGTGCCCTTATCCCGTGTGCAACACTAACTTTAACACAGCCATGGCACACACCAGTGTGGCCTGCCCGTGTACAATACTGACTTTAAAACACGGCCATGGCACACACTCGTGTGGCCTGCCTGTGTACAATACTGACTTAAAATTTTAAGTGCAGGGGACGTACGGCCATAACACACTACCATGGGAGTGAGTTGTGTGTCTCACCCGAGTGGACAAAAGGTGGCCATTTCCAAGCCATTTTGTCACCCCTTTTACACAACCTACACAAGACCGTTTCAATAAACTAATTTCACCACAATGGACACCAATTCATTCATAGAAAGAACATTATAAGCATTTACCAAAATGAATAATAGCCATTATTCTAGGCTTGATACAAAATGAAGGGCTTTTGACTTAAGCCAAAATACATAATCAATTTCTCAATAAATCAAACATCCTAGTCTAGCCCTATACATGCCATAGACAAAATAAGATTTGTACTATACCAAGTGCTTCGATTGATAGTGCGATTGATATCTCCAACTTCAAAGAATCCTTGAGCTAATTAAGCGGCACTGAAAGAAAATGGAAGGAAAGAAGAGTAAGCATAAAGCTTAGTAAGTTGCATATAAATAAATATACAACAACAATTTTACCATTAGTCATCATACTCATAGCTCAAAGGTAAACATAAACTTGACTTACTCATTACCGTCCACTCAAATCACATTTTCTAATTTGAGCTCATTACTTATGCATACCAAATAAGTACCTGTGCCACTCACAAAATTATTATACTTTCCTTATTAAATCACTTTCGTAATCTTTAAAGTCGAACCTTTCAGAATACTACCGGATATTCTATAAGCCTCAAACATGGGATAAGTTGCCGATGCCATGTCCCAGATATGGTCTTACACTGGCTATCCTCATCGAGGCTGATGCCATGTCCCAAACATGGTCTTATACTATCTCTCGTATATACGTGCTAATGCATGTCTTGGACATGTCTTGCACTAGCACAACTCTTAGCCGATGCATGTCCCAGACACGTCTTACACTAGCACTCATCTCTACGCTGATGCCATGTCCCAGACATGGTCTTACACTGGCACTCATAATGTGGCAGATGCATGTCCCTGACATGTCTTATACTGTCACACATAATGTGGCCAATGCATGTCTCAGACATGTCTTACACTGGTACATAAGAAATCTGAATGTTATGGCATGAATATCCGATTTGTTTCCTAGGGTCCCAACTAGATCTTTCTACTATCTCAATCATTAATATGCAATCTTAGTTCACAACCTAGCAATTCATACTATATCAATTCAATGACAATTCGAATACATACATTAACATTGTAGTTGTATTATTTACATACAACTTATCTCGATTTACAAAATGTACTCGACTAGTCGGTTTAGTCGGATTGTTTGGCTTTGCCCCGGTCTAGGTTCTATTTTGGAAAATCTTGATCTATAATAACAAAATGCACTCATTTAGTCACTAATTACAATTAGGCAATCATAAATTCACATCTTTGGTAAAATGACCATTTTGCCCCTAGACTTTGGCAAAATAACTATTTTACCCCTATGCTCGAAAATTAATTTTATAATTTCTTCGTATTTCAAGCCTAGCCAAACTCTTTTTAATCTTATAGAAACCCCAAAATTTCACTATTTCACACACTTATTACTTATTTTGCAACTTATGCAAAATAGTCACTTTAGGTGTTTTCGTGCTAACACCTTTCACAAAAATTATTTATAAGACAACCAAGAGTCATTTTCTTCCATAAAAACTCAGCAACCCACAAAAATAATTTCATGGAAAAATCCAAAACTCATGATCATTTTGCAAGATATCACCCTAATTTGAAAGCCCATGCTTCAAGGGTCTCAAAAATACAAAAATATTTTAGAAAAGTCATTAGGATCACTTGCTTGTGAGTGCTCCAAGTTGCTGAAAATTTTTGAAGCTCAAAACCCCAACAATGGCTGATATTTTTGGCTAGGAAGAAATGGGAAATAAGGTGATATCATCTTCCTTTTTCTATTTTAAATTTTAGTCAAATTTGGTCACCTAATCCCACCAAAAATTAAAATTTTGACCAAACATGACTCCTATGACCGGCCACCCTATTTCTAGGGGTCTAATTGCCATTTAAAGACCCCCAAATCATAATCTCTAGCTATTTAACTCATTTGGGTACTAAAAGACAACTTTTACCTTTTATGCGATTTAGTCCTTTTTCGCAATCGGGCTCACAAACATTAAAATTGACTCATCAAATTTTTCATGCACTAATATAATCATGTTATAACCTCATAATTATAATAAAATAAATTTTCTAACTTCATATTTGTGGTCCCTAGACCACTGTTTCGACTAGGCCCTAAATTGGACTGTTACAGTAACGCCCCAAATTTTGGGCCTAGAAGTATTAGGTCTTGAGTATGGGAGCAGTTTGGAGGCGGCACATAAATAGTTAGTTGTGCAAGAAAGTGACACACAAATGTGTATCTGCTTCAGTGGTTAAGTGTTCTGAGTGTCCTGGGAGTGTTTGAGAAGTCTTGTGTTCAAGCCTTGGCTTATGCAAAAACTTTGCTTTTTAAAGACAAAACCCCTATCTTTGGTCAGTAGGGTTATATGTAAAAATTGTTAGAACATGAAAAATATGGGCCTACTGGTCTAGTGGATAGTGGCATGTGAAGTGTGTTTGTGGTCTGAGGTTCGAATCCATGCTTGCGCAAATGGAGATTATTTTTACTGATGGCCATCAGAGAAGGTTGTGTTTGACCGAAACACTGCTGAAGGGAGTGGAATTTGAATTGGTCATGGAGGGATTGTAGGAGGGAGTTGAGGAGAGTTATGAGGAGAGATTTTAGGAGGAAATAAAGGGAATTTGAAGAGGATGAGGTGTTGGTGCCGAATTAGGATTGTAGGCACCCAGTGATTTCAGTTTGAGGGAGAATTTGACTTTTGGAAGAGCTTTAGTTTCGGTTGCTATACACTCTAGTTATTTATTTTCTCCTTACTTTTGTTTTGTTTTGACGAGCTGTGACAGCCCTAAAGTGACCCTAGTCGGAAAGCGGTTTCAGGACCGCTAAACTGAGTCACCAAATTATTTGAATATAATGATTATTGTCTAAAATATGTGAATATGAATGTGTGAAAGTTTTAAGCTTCGATTTAGTCAATTGCATGTGAATTTATCTAATAGGACTTATGTGTGACACTTTTGAAATGTGATAGGTCGATCTATAAGGATCTATTAGTGCATGAGATCAAAAGGGTGGACTTGCATGTCAATTTCCCCCTTAATTAGTAAGTGGCCGGCCATGACAAGGAGGGTGGACAAAATGTTATGGGCAAAACATGTCATAAACATGTTATGTTAATGCTTATGTTAGGAATAATAAAATAAAGAACATGGGCAATAAAATATTAGTGTTAGTAGGAGGAGAAACAAAAAAAAAATGTGTGTGGTTGCCCCCTTCATTGCCGTGAATTGAAAGAAAAAAAAAAGCTTCATTCTTTGGTTCTTCTTGGCCGAATTGAAGAAAGGAAGAAGAGAGGTTTCAGTCACCTTGAGCTTAAGGGGAGGTTAGTATGTTGTGTTAGATTCTTAAATTTTAAACTTGTTTCTAGTTAATTAGCTAATTTCTTACACAACCCATGGAAAAAATTTCGAAATCTTGGTGATGGCTTGAGCATTCGGTTTTAGTTATTAAAGGATGAGATTGGGTTATAATCTTTATGTTTTATGAAGAATTGTTGAAGAGAAGGGTTTAAGTAGTCAAATTATAAATTTTAATGCTCATGAGTACAATGGCCAAACATAGATTTGTCTAAAGAATTGAACAAATGCCGTGTGAGTGATTGAAATGAATGAGTTGGAGGTTGGATCATGTTAAGATTCGGCCTTGTACATAAACATTAAGAGTTTGATGTTTTTGTGATTTTTGGAAGGTAAATAAGGTTATACACAAGATGAATACTAAGATTTTGGTTGACTTGTTTTTAGTGAGGTTCGACCAAGGACCTTATGTGCAAGTTTATTCGGTTTAAGTAGAGTAAACGTGACGGGTAGATATGGAGTAATGTGTATATTGGTTCGGCTGCTAAGCAAGGAAATAATTGTTGGTAACATAGTATCTATGCACTTATGAATACATGTATATATATATGGTATTTTAAGTATAATTGTTCATTGATAAGGTTGGTTAATAGTTCAAGTAAGGATTACTATATTTGATATGTACACAAATTGAGGCAATAGGTTCGGCAATTAGCTTAAGATATACGGGTAATATCATATGTCCGATCATAGTTAAACATTTGATAATTGTGATTCTTTGGCTACAATGTTTGAATATCGCCATGGGGAGAATATATGATCGGTTGCCTAATATTAGTTTGAAATGAATCTAAATAAATAGATATTTGTATATAGTAAAGTTGGATAAGTAATTGAATAAATTTATTTGTTTATTAAGCTCAAGAGCTTAGAGGATCAAAGTTGGATAAGGGAAAGGAAAAAGTGATCGAATAGCCGCCGAAATCGTTCGACCACATCCGAGGTAAGTTTTCGAGTAATGAAACTTAGATTATGATTCGATTAGATTATGTTATAAGCAAATCAAAATCATACCCTTTGTATGTAGCTTTTGAGCTGAAAATGATAATGCTTGATAAGTGACTTGTGTTTGAATTCTAGTTACGAAAATGAAATATTGATGTGTCATGATTTATTGATATGTGCATGGATATTCGGATTGATAACCGGGCTAAGCCCGAAGGCATTTGTGCGAGTTACTATATCTGGGCTAAGTCCCGAAGGCATTTGTGCGAGTTACTATAACCGGGCCAAGTCCCGAAGGCAATTGTGCGAGTTACTATAACCGGGCTAAGTCCCGAAGGCAATTGTGCGAGTTACTATAACCGGGCTAAGTCCCGAAGGCATTTGAGCGAGTAGCTATATCCAGCTAAACCCCGAAGGTACTTGGTTTGGGAATAAGCGATCTTGCTGTAATAATTTCAATTAATACGCTCGTAAAGTCCCAACGATAAGGTACGTTTCGTATATGCATTGGAGTAGTGATTTCGTTTAAATATTATCCGCTCAGTCGATTAGTGAGCTTTCGGGCCTTTGGTTAAGTTGATCAGTTATGTATGAATATAAGGGTTGGAAATGTGAAGTAGGACTGATTTTTGAGAATATGTGTATATGAAATTATCCGTTTAGTTATATGAATGCTATACTTCAGTTGTGCCTAATTTTATTGCTCAAAACTTACTAAGCATTAAATGCTTACTCCGTTCTTTGAATCTCTGTTTTATAGATTTTGGTTCGTCAGCTATCGGACTCGGGATTGTCGAAGTCGAAGTCATCCACACTATCAAAGCCCTTTTGGTACACTTTTGGTTGAACTCTGAAAATGGCATTTATAGGACTACCCTTTTTGTTGTTGGTCATGTACCCTTTGGTTTTGTATAAATTTGGATAGCCTTGCGAAAATGGCTTATATACACTTTGAGCATAGCATTATAATCGTCTTGTATGTTGTTCATTGAGAGGTATGGAAATGTTTGGTAACGATTAGCCATTGGGAATGGTTAATTATGATTATTTTGATGCTATGTATGACAAACTCTAGTTGATTCATGGAAAACCATGAAATAGGTAAGGTTTACCTTAAAAACAGATGCTGACAGCAGCAGTGGTGTGGATTTGAAAAATCACTAAAAATAGTAAGAATGAAATTAAATAGTGAATAAATTATGTAATTGAACCTTGATGAATCTATTTTCATAGGGAATTAATGAAACGATCATATGAATAGTATTTTATGAGATTTTAAAGTTTTCGTGAAACAGGGCCAGAGCGGTTTCTGGATTCCCTGTTCGGACTTAGAAAATTCATTATAAATTAACAAGAGATATTTAGAAGTCATGCCACATATGTATAGATTCCTTTTCGAGTCTAGTTTCTTTAGAAACAAACGTCATAAGTATTGAAGCCCTGTACAGGGAGATATATAAGTCGTAATGCATGAAGGTCAGAGCAGTCGAACCCTGAAACATGGGAGACTTTAACTAATAAACTGTACTAATTGGCCTGACCAAAAATTCTAGAAAACAATTTGTAGATGGATATATGAGTCTAGTTTCAGGGAAAATTTACAAAACTGATTTTCAAGTTTTGGAACTCAAGATATGATTTTTAAGGTGACAGTGACGCAGTTAGCCAGCTAGTCTGGAAATTTTTAAATGGACTGTAAAAATAAGGGAATTAAGTCTGTTAACCCCTCGTGTCCGACTCCGGCAACGGTCTCGGGTACGGGGTGTTACAATTTTATTGGTATCAGAGCTACGATTTAGTCGATTCTAGGACTACCGTAATACGTTTGGGTCTAGCTATACATGCCATTTTGTGATTATTTGATAGTGTGGTGATTTCTGACATTTGCAAATGTGTTTATTTATAGTAATGGATCCCGATCCCGACCGAGCGGTAGCTGATGATCTTGAGAGTGTAGCGCCTGCTCCTGCACAAGGGACAGCGCCGGCTGACTCTCAACCTATTGCTAGCAATCTGAATGATGAGGCTAGGCAAGCTTTTTATAGCGTGATGAATGATTGGTTTAACCAATACATTCGAACTAATACGGCTGTTCCACAACTTCCATTCCCGACTAATACCACCCCCGCACCTACAATACCTCCGGTAACTGACCAAATAAGGTCAAATAAGCCCCCAGTTGACAGAATCTGAAAACACGGGGCTACTGAATTTAAAGCTACTGACAGCGATGATGCCGAGCAAGCTGAATTTTGGTTGGACAACACTATTCGGGTACTCGATGAGCTATCTTGCACACCCGATGAGTGCCTAAAGTGTACTATCTCCTTGCTACGTGATTCTGCCTACTATTGGTGGAATACGTTGATTTCTGTTGTGCCCCGAGAGCAAGTAACTTGGGAGTTTTTCCAAACCGAGTTTCGAAAGAAGTATATCAGTCAGAGATTCATTGACCAAAAACGGAAGGAATTTCTTGAACTTAAACAAGGTTCCATGTCGGTTACCGACTATGAACGAAAGTTTGTAAGGCTTAGCCGGTACGCTCAAGAATGCATTTCTTCAGAAGCCGTAATGTGTAAACGTTTCGAGGATGGACTGAATGATGATATAAAGCTGTATGTTGGCATTTTGGAAATCCGAGAATTTGTGGTACTTGTCGAGCGAGCTTGCAAAGCCGAGGAGCTCAGTATGGAGAAAAGAAAAGCTGATATGGGAGCAAAAGAGTTTCGTAAGAGGTCTTTGAGGAGGCCCTTTCAACAGTCATCGAAGAAATTTAGAGATGATTTGGGCCGATCTAGAGACACTTCGGGTTTTTCTAGACGAGATCGTGATCGACCCCAAATGAGTGCACGAGTCACTTCGGCCGCCAGTGTTGGAAATGATCGTCGAGACAGAACGGAGTGTCAGTATTGTGGTAAATGGCATTCGGGGAGTTGTAGATTCCATGACCGCTCCTGTTACAAGTGCGGATCAGTTGACCACTTTATTAAAGATTGCCCGAGGTTGTCTGAACAGAATGTAAATTAGAGTGGGAAACCTGGTGCTACTACTGCTCGGGGTAGACCATCTAGGAATACGGACAATACTAGTGGCTGTCAGAGAGGATCTAGAGATGCTACAACCAGATCTGAGGCTCGTGCTCCTGCTAGAGCTTATGCTATTCGCGCACGCGAGGATGCTTCTTCGCCAGATGTTATTACCGGTACTTTTACTCTCTTTGATACAAATGTGATTGCTTTGATTGACCCTGGTTCTACTCATTCTTATATATGTGAAACCTTAGCATCCAGTAGGACTCTACCTGTTGAGTCTACTGAGTTTGTAATTCGGGTGTCAAATCCTTTGGGTCGTTACGTGCTTGTCGACAAAGTGTGTAAGAAATGTCCCTTAGAAATCAGAGGTTCCTGTTTTCCGGCCGATTTGATGCTTTTACCGTTTGACGAATTTGATGTTATCCTCGGTATGGATTGGTTGACCGTACATGATGCAATTGTAAATTGCAAAAGAAAAACCATCGATCTGAGGTGTGTAAATAACGAGATAATCCGAGTTGAGTCTACTGACTTGAATAGGTTGCCAGCTGTAATATCATCAATGTTGGCTCAGAAATATGTAAGAAAGGGGTGCGAAGCATACCTTGCGTATGTACTTGATGACAAAGAGTTAGAAAAGAAGCCTGAATCTGTGCCAGTGGTTTGTGAATACCCGGATGTTTTTCCCGAAGAATTACCGGGTTTACCACCTGTTCGGGAGGTAGAGTTTGGCATCGAGCTTGTACCTGGGACTACACCGATTTCGATAGCTCCGTATCGTATGGCACCAACGGAATTAAAGGAATTGAAAGCTCAGTTGCAAGAGTTGACGGATAGAGGTTTCGCTGGACCAAGTTTCTCACCTTGGGGTGCACCAGTATTGTTTGTGAAAAAGAAGGACGGAACCATGAGGTTGTGCATCGACTATCGTCAGCTGAATAAGGTGACAATAAAGAATAAATATCCGATACCGCGCATTGATGATTTGTTTGATCAACTAAAGGGAGCCTCAGTGTTTTCAAAAATAGATTTGAGATCGGGTTATTATCAGTTGCGAATTCGAGATTCGGATATACCGAAAACTGCTTTCAGAACGAGATACAGTCACTACGAGTTCTTAGTGATGCCGTTTGGGCTCACTAATGCCCCTGCGGTATTTATGGATTTGATGAATCGGATCTTTAGACCGTATTTGGATCGGTTTGTAGTTGTGTTTATTGATGACATCTTGGTTTACTTAAGAGATGGAACCGAGCATGCTGAACACCTGAGATTAGTGTTGTAGATTTTACGAGATAAGCAGTTATATGCTAAGTTCAGTAAGTGTGAGTTCTGGTTAAGAGAGGTTAGCTTCCTGGGTCACGTGGTATATGCATCGGGCATTCGAGTCGATCCAAGTAAAATTTCAGCCATACTTAACTGGAAGCCTCCGAGAAATATTACTGAAGTTCGGAGCTTTTTGGGACTTTCCGATTACTACCGACGGTTTGTAAAAGGTTTCTCGATGATAGCCACACCAATAACGAAGCTACTTCAGAAAGATGTTAAGTTTGAATGGACGGAAATGTGTCAGAAAAGTTTTGATCAATTGAAAACCCATTTGACGGAAGCTCCAGTACTAGTGCAGCCCGAATCAGGCAAGGAGTTCGTCATTTACAGTGATGCATCCTTACTTGGGTTGGGTTGTGTATTGATGCAAGAAGGTCGAGTTGTAGCTTATGCGTCGAGGCAACTGAAGCCACATGAGAAAAATTATTCAACCCATGATCTCGAATTAGCTGCCATCGTATTCGCTTTGAAAATATGGCGACATTACTTATTTGGTGAGAAGTGCCATGTATTTTCGGATCACAAAAGTCTCAAATATTTGATGACTCAAAGAGACTTGAATCTGCGACAAAGGCGTTGGCTTGAGTTGTTGAAAGATTATGAGCTTGTCATTGATTATCACCCGGGAAAGGCTAATGTGGTTGCGGACGCCTTAAGCCGGAAATCACTGCTTGCTTTACGAGCGATGAATGTACACTTGTCTGTTCTACCCGACAATGTGTTAGTAGCTGAATTAAAGGCCAAACCATTATTGATTCATCAAATTCGTGAAGCTCAGAAAGTCGATGATGAATTGGTTGCAAAACGGGCTGAATGTGTTTCGAACATGGAATCAGAGTTTCAAATTGACGATGACGATTGTTTGAGGTTCAGAAGTCGTTTGTGTGTCCCAAGAAATTCAGAACTTATTACGATGATTCTGAACGAAGCTCATTGTAGCCGAATGTCAATTCACTCGGGGAGTACGAAAATGTACAATGACCTGAGACGTCAGTTTTGTTTATTAAGCTCAAGAGCTTAGAGGATCAAAGTTGGATAAGGGAAAGGAAAAAGTGATCGAATAGCCGCCGAAATCGTTCGACCACATCCGAGGTAAGTTTTCGAGTAATGAAACTTAGATTATGATTCGATTAGATTATGTTATAAGGAAATCAAAATCATACCCTTTGTATGTAGCTTTTGAGCTGAAAATGATAATGCTTGATAAGTGACTTGTGTTTGAATTCTAGTTACGAAAATGAAATATTGATGTGTCATGATTTATTGATATGTGCATGGATATTCGGATTGATAACCGGGCTAAGCCCGAAGGCATTTGTGCGAGTTACTATATCCGGGCTAAGTCCCGAAGGCATTTGTGCGAGTTACTATAACCGGGCCAAGTCCCGAAGGCAATTGTGCGAGTTACTATAACCGGGCTAAGTCCCGAAGGCAATTGTGCGAGTTACTATAACCGGGCTAAGTCCTGAAGGCATTTGAGCGAGTAGCTATATCCGGCTAAACCTCGAAGGTACTTGGTTTGGGAATGAGCGATCTTGCTGTAATAATTTCAATTAATACGCTCGTAAAATCCCAACGATAAGGTACGTTTCATATATGCATTGGAGTAGTGATTTCGTTTAAATATTATCCGCTCAGTCGATTAGTGAGCTTTCGGGCCTTTGGTTAAGTTGATCCCTTATGTATGAATATAAGGGTTGGAAATGTGAAGTAGGACTGATTTTTGAGAATATGTGTATATGAAATTATCCGTTTAGTTATATGAATGCTATACTTCAGTTGTGCCTAATTTTATTGCTCAAAACTTACTAAGCATTAAATGCTTACTCCGTTCTTTGAATCTCTATTTTATAGATTTTGGTTCGTCAGCTATCGGACTTGGGATTGACGAAGTCGAAGTCGTCCACACTATCAAAGTCCTTTTGGTACACTTTTGGTTGAACTCTGAAAATGGCATTTATAGGACTACCCTTTTTGTTGTTGGTCATGTACCCTTTGGTTTTGTATAAATTTGGATAGCCATGCGAAAATGGCTTATATACACTTTGAGCATAGCATTATAATCGTCTTGTATGTTGTTCATTGAGAGGTATGGAAATGTTTGGTAACGATTAGCCATTGGGAATGGTTAATTATGATTATTTTGATGCTATGTATGACAAACTCTAGTTGATTCATGGAAAACCATGAAATAGGTAAAGTTTACCTTAAAAACAGATGCTGACAGCAGCAGTGGTGTGGATTTGAAAAATCACTAAAAATAGTAAGAATGGAATTAAATAGTGAATAAATTATGTAATTGAACCTTGATGAATCTATTTTCATAGGGAAGTAATGAAATGATCATATGAACAGTATTTTATGAGATTTTAAAGTTTTCGTGAAACAGAGCCAGAGCGGTTTCTGGATTCCCTATTTGGACTTAGGAAATTCATTATAAATTAACCAGAAATAGTTAGAAGTCATGCCACATATGTATAGATTCCTTTTCGAGTCTAGTTTCTTTAGAAATAAACGGCATAAGTATTGAAGCCCTGTACAGGGAGATATATAAGTCGTAATGCATGAAGGTCAGAGCAGTCAAACCCTGAAACAGGGGAGACTTTAACTAATAAACTGTACTAATTGGCCCAACCAAAAATTCTAGAAAAAAATTTGTAGATGGATATATGAGTCTAGTTTCAGGAAAAATTTACGAAACTTATTTTCAAGTTTTGGAACTCAAGATATGATTTTTAAGGTGACAGTGACGCAGTTAGCCAGCTAGTCTGGAAATTTTTAAATGGACTGTAAAAATAAGGGAATTAAGTCTGTTAACCCCTCGTGTCCGACTCCGGCAACGGTCTCGGGTACGGGGTGTTACACGAGCGCTTTCGGATTCTTCCTACACTTTTTGATAACGGAACACTGCTAGGGGATCATTGGGGTACTTTCATTTTGGACTATTTCGGCTTTGTTCTGCTTCCTTCATACTTTTATTTCTACCTCTCTAATCCATTCATTTTGTTGACTCATTTTCTTTCTCCTCTTTCCCCTTTCCAATCGGTTGCTCATTGACTGATTGCATCTCTTTCACTACTCTTCTCAGTCTTTCTCTACTCACTCTCAATTCCTTTCCCTTTTCTTTTTGAGGCTTGGCCGAATATTACTACTATTCTTGTCCTCTCTGTGTCGACGTTTCCCTTTATTACTGTCTGTCATTTCTGTAGTTATTGTTATTCTTCGGTCTTGCGTTTTGGTAAGTCTGACTCTCGGTTTGGATGAACGATACTTTTCCTCTTTCTCCTTCTCTCTATTGTAATTGTACTTCATCTAATAACTTCTTTCTCTACCGATTACTGTTAGGGCTGCGATTGTTTCACTTTGTCACCATCATTATGTGTACTTTCGGCACTAGTGGGGGTGTAGGCTGATTGTTCCTTACTCCCATTTTGGACTTTGTGTTTCCGGTAAGTGATTTACATTTGGTTCAAATCATGTGTGCGAGCAATATGATTAAAGTTAATAAGTTTGCTCGGAACACAGGTATTTCTCTAAAGGAGTTCGTAATCAATTGTGTGTATCGGTTTAAGGGTAGAATCTTCATTAGTGCGACCATGCAAGTATTAGTGGAAACTTTTACGATAATATATGAAGGAGTTGTTAATCTTATTGTCATTGATTAATGGAGTATTTTGATTGAATGTAGGCTTTTGGCTCGCGGGCTACTCGCGCTTCATAATCACTGTATTAATTGTAAATCGGCAAAAGCTGGAAAATAGGACCGTTGGTGCCACATGGGCATGCGATCGCTCATGTGGTAACCCCAAACACATAAGCGTGGGTACTGGATTACGAGAGGCCACCATGGGCGATCTCATGGGCTTAGGCCATTTTGGGCCATTTGGGTCGAAATGGTGACCGAAATACCTCTATAGGGTAAAATGACTAAAATATCCCCATAGGGTAAAATGACCGAAATACTCCCATAGGGTAAAATGACCTAAATACCCCCATATGTAAAATGATAGAAATAGCCCCATAGGGTAAAATGACTGAAATACTCCCATTGGGTAAAATATTCCAAATACCCCTATAAGATAAAATGACTGTAATACCCTTGTAGGGTAAAATGACTGTAATACCCCTATAGGGTAAAATGACTGTAATACCCCTATAAGGAAAAATGATTGATTTACCCTACGATGTGTATGACTGTATTTGAGCATGCCACATTATATGTATGTTGCATCCATGTAAGATATTATGATACGATACATGACATGTTACATGGGGTTGGGATTGTTATTTTGGAGGAAGTGTACTGTACTGATATGGTCGCATGGGTCACCCATGACGACTGTAGACCTACTGATGGCTCTAAGCCTATTACTGGTAGCTCTACTGCAAATACTATTTAGTGTTGCAACCGGTGCTAATTTGGAGTGTAGGGTTGGACGGAGATGGTGTGTAGAGGCTGGATGGGTAGGACTTGCATGCTGTTACTGTTACTACACTATTTATTGTTACTAAACTGGGCCAAGGCCCGAATATATGACTGCTTTTGTATTGAGATGGGCTAAAGCCCAAACTGATATTGCCACTGTTACTAAAAAGGGCTTAGGCCGAGACTATATTTGCTCACTGTATGTTTGACTGTTTGTTTATTAAGGGATTACACACTGAGTTTTCGTAAATTCACCATTCTATTAACTGTGTAGGTAATCCCCAGCCTTGGCAGGTTGGTGTTGTGAGGGACTCGAAGGTGGTCACATAACCGCACAAGCCTCTATTTTTGACTTTTAAATTATAAGTGTTTTAATTTGGGTATTTTCTGTAATAAGGCCTCTTTAAATTTTTAATGTTTAATTTGGGGTTTTATTTATATTGATTTATATATGCTAGTAGTAGGACATTTCAAAAGATAAATATTTTTAAAAAATACCATGAATACATAAACGGTTTTAAGAGCTACCGCAAGAAAATAACGTTTTACAAGTAAACGCTAGTACGCAACTGTTTTATAAAGCTTCCACTACAAACGAGATTATGAAATTAAGAACGTTTTAAAGTAAATACTTTTGGTAGCGACGCAAGTTTTGAAATGAGTGACATAACTCAAAAACACACAAAGAGGCTTAATAAAAATTGGACTTTGCAAACGATATCATACTTTACGAAAAACAGTTCAATGTGACATCACCAGATTCGACCGTAACGTCCAGGCCGGGTTTGGGGTGTTACATTAGCAGCCCATAATTTTAATTTATTTCACATTTTAACCACTAACTTTACATCTTTCTCAATTTAATCCCTATTTTGCATTTTTACTAAAAATCACTTTACAAAACTTGTATATCTATCAATAAGCATTCATAATCTATCAAGAAAATTCAAAATACACATGTATTCAACAATGGAATCATTCAAAATCTTTAACATTTTTGCAAATTAGTCCCTGGGCTAGCTAGAATAAGCTGCAACAATCACAAAAACATAGAAATCATTAAAAACTGAGTCAAAATGACTTACCAATTTAGCTTTCAAATGACCGAACCCTAGATGAAATAATATGGCTTCTTTTCTTTTGATAATCAGTTGAATATGAAAGATGGACAAATTTTATGATTTTGTTTTTATTTATTTTAACTTATTTCATAATTTACTAAATTAACCTTGGTTTTTAACATTAAAATTCACTTGTTTTATGTCCATAAATGTCCACTACCTATAATAATGGTTTAATTAAAACATAAGGACCACTAAATTAAGATTCCATAGTTATTGAATACCTTTAGCTAATGGAACTCTACTTTTACACTTTACGCGATTAAGGCCCTTTTACCAAATTAAGCGTTAAAACGATAAAATTACTTCACGAAAATTTCACACAATCATCCAATTATGCTGTCAACATTAAAATAATAATAAAATAAATATTTTGACCTTGAATTTGTGGTCCTAAAACCACTATTCTGATTTGACTAAAAATGGGCTATTACAAGATGTCATTGAATAATTATCAATGAAAAGTTATAAGAATAAAACCTGTCAAAGCAGCCGGAGTTTCTATTATTGATGCAGTCTCTATGTTAGCAAATTAAGTTAAAGCTTTTGGTAAGAAAATTGATGGCTTGAATTTTTCTAAGTAGGTGAATTCGATAGTGCAATGTGATGCGAATGGACTGAGGATAACTAATTCAAAATGTTTACCATTCGGTTCTAGCATGGAGCACGAGCAAATAAACTTTATGGGTAAGAATTATAGACCTCAAAATAATCTCTATAGCAATAACTATAATTCAAGATGGATGACTCATCCCAATTTTTCTTGGGGTGGTCAAGGGAATCAAAGGTCACAACCCCTCCAGGTTTTTAGCAACTTTATCATCAATAAAAGAAACCGAACCTTAAGGAGATGTTAGATAAATTTATTTCGGTATTCGAAAATCAATTTCCAAACACTAAGACAACTCTAAAAACTCAGCAAACAATGATTCAATGGCTTGAAAATCAGATTGGACAGCTTGCTAAACTAGTTTCAGAGAGACAGTAAGGTAGCTTACCTAGTAACGCTAAAACTATACCAAAGGAGCAAGTCCACACAATCATTGTTCGAAGTATGAAAAGGTTAGTTGAGCCTAAAAAGAAGGAAAATCTAGAAGTTGTTGAGAAAAATGATAGGGTTGAGAAAAGCAAGAAAGAGCATAAGTCGGTGGTTAGAGAATATAAGCCACGAATTCCATATTCGGCAACATTGAGACAAGACTGCATAAAAGAACAATATGATATTTCTTAAGCTTTTAAAAAAATTACATATTAACTTACCTTGTTTTTAAACTCTTATGCAGATGCCCAAATATGCAAAATTTTTAAAAGAGTTTTTAACAAATAAAAGGAAGTTAAATGACTTATCAACTGTGGAGCTCAATGAGGATTGTTTGGTCATTCTCCAAAACAAACTACCCAACAAGCTTAAAAATCTAGGAAATTTTACTATTCATTGTCTTATTGGTAGTTTAAATGTTGAAAATGCTTTGGTTAATTTAGGGGCTAATATAAATGTTATGCCTTATAAAATGCTCAAACAACTTGGTCTCAGGGAATCAAAACTGATGCGATCATGACCAAGGCTACTGCAGCCGAACCTATTGAGCTTCCCCTAGGGCCGGTCACTTGTGCACAAGCCAAGAAATTCAAAGAAGCCATCTCGTGCTATATTTATCGAATTTGGAGAGAAGAAGTTGCGGGCCTCATCGATCAATCATGGACTACTTCATGCGTTCCATGCAGCTTGCTCAAAGCTAAATTTTAGTTTTAACTTTGCTATGTTTGGTTGCAGGAATTAGAATCATAATTTATTTTAATTGATTATAGTTTGAGTCTTTAATGTATCTTAAGTTTATTACTATCTGTAATTTAGTACAACATTTTAATGTGTCCAGATTAATACATCATGTTACTTAAATTTGCATAATAAATTATGACATGCATTATGTAACTCCCATGTTAGTTAAAGTTTGCATCATTAAATTAAGTCATGTATTAAGTAACTCATTTGTTCATTTGGTTTACATCTTAAACCGTGCATTTAAGCATCTTAGTTGTTTGAATTTGTTTATATAAGTATGTTATTTAATTTGGCTATTACTTTTTAATGCATAAGTTATAGTGTGTTTAATTTTTCTTAAATAAATTAATTGTGTGTTTAATAGTTTTTGTAGAGAAGTCCAAAAGACTGGTTACATATTTTAAAGCTACAATAGGGCTGTTCGTTTGCCAAGAAGAATCAAATGTTGTCACATTCAAATGGCTGTTCGGTTTTGGCATAAAAGAGTGACGATTTAGTCACTTATTTGTTGGTGCATTAAGGGAACATTTTTGGTGGATATTGAAAGCACTCAAAGCTCATTATGGTGGATTTTCAAATGGACCAAGAGTGACTCTTCAAGTCTGATCAGTTTTTAGAGTCTTTATCCTTCATTATGACGCCATTAAAAGAGGAAGTTATACAAGCTTTATGATCCGGTTACAATGGAGCTGAAGGGACATAAACTAAACACTATAGGAACACATTAAGTCTTCATTAATGGATAGAGTCATGCCTTTTCATCTACACCAGGATCAAATGAAGAGACATGACCATTAGATTTCCTACATGAGTTAAAAAAGAAATTAAAACTTGTAATAACCTTAGTTAATTGATGAAAGGTGAAAGGTCACAAATAGGCATTCGAATAGTCATAATTGTGCCTATAAATAGATTGTAAGAAGACATTATTTTGGAAAAAACTTTTGATCATTTTATGAATTATATGATATTGGTGAGTGTTCAACTCCATTTGTTCTCTCTTGACTCCATTGACTTATTAAGATTTTTTGTGGCGTCAATCTTGTCATTTTTTAAACTTATCACTTCTCTAAAGTGTGGCGTTCAACCTTATATCGTTGGTTCCTATCTTCCATAGATAGTAGGTCACGATTAGCTATCAACTCCATTTCGAGCTACTATAAGATTTGGGTCAATATTGTCTATAATATTGGTTCTATCTTTAGCCTTGAAACTAAAACCTTTCTCATATCTTTAAACACTTAAAACCATTTTCCTGTTTTCCATCCAACTTGCTCTTTTACAGCCTACTTCAAAAACGTCAATTCATACTTCTTAATTTTACGATCGGGCAAACAAATGACTCGAATCAAATCACGAGAACGAGTTCGTATCAAAAACTCACTAGGATGAATATTCAATTAACTAACAGATCAATTAAGTATCGTGGGGGTATTATTGAAGATGTACTTGTTAAACTCGATAAATATATATTCCCTGTTGATTTTGTAAGATTGGACATAGATGAGGATATTGAGGTACCCATGATATTAGGTCGACCATTTTTAACGATTGCTAGAACTATTATTGATGTGGTAATGGTAAGCTTGTACTGAGTATAGGTGATGAAAAGGTTACTCTTTAAGTACGTGATTTTATTAGAGTTCCTAGAAAGCGAGATGGTACTCGTTATTCTATTAATGTTAGTAATCATTTGACTCAACATTCTTTGTAGGAATTCACTAATGAATATGTGTTTGAATAGTATCCGTCTCAAGATGATAAAAATCAAGGGATGAGTGGAGAACGAATGGTGTAGCTCGATGAATTGGATGAATGGTGAACAAAGATTGATGAAAACCCAAGAACGATCAAAAAAATAACTAAGCAACGCCATAGTGTGCATGTAAGGAGGATGAACCAATTCAAAGTTGGGGAAAAAGTACTGCTAGACAAATTGGTGTTCACGAATGTTCCCTTCAGAGCTTAAGTCATGAGGGTTAAACCTATTTGTGGTACAAAACATATTTCCATACGGAACCATTGAGGTAACACACCCTAATTATGGCACATGCAAGGTAAATAGTCTTTGTCTCAAACTTTATTTTGGTGGTAATATTGACAATGAGAGAGAGGAGCTTCGACCCCAAGATCTGCCTTAACTGTTATCTAAAAAGGAAAGTTGAGCTTAGACTCTAAATAAGCACTTTTTGGGAGACAACTCGAGTGTTTTTATTTTACTTATTTATTCATTTCAATTTCATGCTATTTAAAAAAATGAATTTTTTTAGAAAAAACTATTCAAAAATAGAAAAAATAAAAAAATACATTCATTTTTATTTTTATTAATTAAAAGATTTTGGAAAAACTTGAAAAACAAAGACCGCACGGGCTAGGGTGATCCATACAGCCTAGAGACACCAGTGGACACACAAACATGTCTCAAGCCGTGTGCATATTGGAACTATTTTTTTCAATTTTAGTTTAACTTACACGGGCACAAAGAGTTACACGAGCCAGAGACATGGTCGTGTAAGACAAACGACTTGTCACACTGGCGTGTGGTAGACCATGTGACTCACACAGCCTCACACAAGGGCATGGTAGAAGCGAATAAGCATTGCACACGGCCATGTGTGACACACAACCGTGTGGCTTACATGGTTTGACCACACAACCATATGGCTTACATGACTATGTAATTTTTTTTCTCTTTAAAGACAGATTTTTTTTCTTGTCTTTTTGTTCCTTTGTTCCTCCCTACCCTAAGCTCTTTTTTTATTTTCAAGATTTATATCTTTTATTTTATTTTATTATGGATTTTTATGTTATGTTTTTTCAATTATTTTTTCTAGTTTGTAATCTCTCTATCTTATTTATTTTTGTCTATTTTCTTATTAGTTTGCTTGGAAGCATGTACTTCATTTAGAATCACCTACGATTTCGATATTCACTATTCCTACGAATTCATCCAAATTCAAGAAAGTTTCAGTTCTCACCCTCTCTTATGATATTTTGCTTATTATGTTTCTATTTGTTTGTACATTGAGGACAATACAGATCTTAAGTGTGGAGAGGTTATTTATATGTTTATGCGATAAAATTCCTGAATTATTTTTTGTGTTTAAGCAATTTTCGTACACTTGTAACACCCTTACCCATATTCGATGCCAAAACAGGGTATGAGGTGTTATCAGACATAAACTCACACAATCATACAAAATCGAGACCTAAATTTTCATCTAAATTTAAAACTTTTCATTCACATGCATATCATCCCTTATTTGGCCCTTTGAGGCCCAAAACATACATTGGGTGTGGTTCGGGACTAAACCGAGAACTCTCGGAATGTATACAATACTTAGAAAATTTTCCTAACTTGGAGGGTCACACACCGTGTGGATAGACCATGTGGTCTCACACACCCGAGTGGCTTGGGACACGCCCATGTCCTCAGCCCGTGTAACTCTCTGTTTATGACGTTATCAACTAAACTGAGGTCACATAGTCAAGTCACACGCCCGTGTGCTTAGGCCGTGGTCTCCACTCGGCTGAGACACACGACCATGTCTCTGTCTGTGTGTTTACTACTAAACATTCTATTTTACCAAATTAGAGTACAGAGGACACATTATAACAACCTGGTTTTTAGCTAAATCAGAACAATGGATTCAGGACCACAAATATGAGGTTAGAAAATTATTTTAATATTATTTTGTGTGTTTATGGCATGAGATTAGATATTTGTGAAAGTTTGGTGTGTTAATTTTATCGTTTAAGTGGTTAATTTGAGAAAATGACTTAATTGTGTAAAATGCAAAAGTGACTTGCTATATGTTAAATGTACCTATTTGTCATGGCTTATTAAAGCAAAAGTCCTTATGTTGTTATTATGCCATTGATGTGATTAATGGACATTAATGACCATCCATTAAGCGATTTTATAATGGTTTATTAAAGGTTAATTTGGTAAATTATGTATTAATGATAATAAAATAAAACAAAAACAAAAGATTAGGCATATTCATCTTTGTTTTGCTGAAAGTTGAGAAGGAAAGTGTTCATCCATGGTGTTTTAGGGTTCGTTATTACCGAGCTCAATTGTAAGTTTATTTTTGTTCGGTTTTTGATGATTTCTATGTTTTTGTGATCGTTGTTATGTGTTCTAGCTAGACCATGCTTAAATTTATGAAATTGTTGAGGATTTGATGGGATGCCATTGATGAATTCATGAGTTTTTTTTTATGTTAAATGGTGAAATAAGAAAGCTTGATGCTTGATATACATGTGTTGTAAACTGATTTTGAGTAAAAATGCATATTAGGGATTAATTTGTGAAAATGTAAAAATGTGGGGTTAAATGTGTAAATAAATGAAATTTTTGGTCTGCTAGGGACCTTAGGAAGATTCGGCTAAGGCATGGTTTTGATGAAATTTTGTATATTTGGTGTTTTGTGTATTAAGGACTAAAATGTCAAAATGTGTAACTTTAGGGGCTAAAGTGCAAAAATGCCCAAATATGTGTTTGTGGGTGAAATTGAATGAATTGGTGATTAAATGGGTTAATTCTGAATACATATAGATCAAGAAAGGAAGAATTTGGATTTAGATCAAGGAAAATCAAAGGTTATAGAGTAATCGATCCAATTCATCCATTCCGAGTATGAGGTAAATTTGTACGCGATAAATGAAGTTACAATCATGTTTTTATTGCTTTAATAATGCATAAATTGTATATTTGCGACTACAACTGTGTACAATAACAAGTCTACGATGTTTGGCACTTAGTGTGCGTTTCGAGATAGCTTCTACTATATACAACACTTAGTGTGCGAATTGAAATAGCTTTGGTTTTATGTGGCACTGAGTGTGTGATACCGAGATATCTTCGGTTCAATGTGATGGCACTAAGTGTGCGATGTCGTTGTAGCTTCGGCTAAACATTTATGCACTAAGTGTGCGAGTTCTTAAAGCATTGAAAGATTTCTGAACGATTTAACGTATTGAACAAAGAGGTAAGGATGAAACAAATAAATAGAGAAAGTATAGGTACGTACAATACCTATGTGGTAGTTGATAGCATGTGTATGAAACTTGATGAAATGGTATATACATGATAAATGGTTATGGATTAGAATTGAATGAAGAGATGAGAACTGTTAAGTGTTTATTAGTTGATGATTTAGATAATATAAACTGCTGAGTATTTTTGGTATGAACTTACTAAGCTATGAAGATTACTGTATGTTATTGTCTATGTTTTATAGATTATCAAAGCTATCTTGGATTTGGGGATTGTTAGGAAACGTCATCACACTAACGATCATCTTGTTGGTACTTTTGAAGCTTGTTTATATGGTATATGGCATGTATATAGGCTAGTGGTATTTTAGTATGTTTTGAGTCTTGATATTAGCCATGAGATTTGGCTTGTAAATTTGGTATGTATAACCATCTAAGTTGGCTTGATTTATGTGTTTGGTAAGTGTTATATGTGATGTATATAATGCCTTATGAATTAGTTTGGTTTGAGATGATGATATGATGTGTTTTGTGATATGAAATAGATGATATTATGATGAATTAGTGAATAGGGAATATATGCAAGTTGTGATGATTTTAGCATAATGATTTGGTATAATTTGAATATGGAATTGTTTAGTTAAAATGGTTGATTATATATAATATGTTATGTGTATGTTTTGATGGGTTTTGGTTGCTTATAAATGACTTGAAATGGCACCAAATAGGTTGATTTGTATGCATGATTGTAGGGTGGCAAATTGGTTTTTCAAATGGCCTATTTTTGTCCACACGAGCATAGACACGAGAGTGTGTCTCGGCCATGTGTGACACACAGCTATGTTACACAGCCATGTGCCCCTTGGGGTAGCCTTATGAATTTAAGCCAGTCTCGAGCACGGGCTAGACACACGGGCGTGTGGTTAGCTATGTGCCCCAAGTTAGTTTCAACCATAGGCAAGGCACACGGACATGTCTCCGGCCATGTGGTGTAAGTTAATATGTATGCCCTATTTTCACATGGTCTATAACACGGGCATGTCTAATGGCTGTGTGGGGCACACGGCCTGTTCAAACGGACGTGTGACCCTGTAATTAAAGATTAAAGACAATTTTCTAAGTTTCCTAAAGTTTGTAAATGTTATTGGTTTAGTCCCGAACCACTTTTAAGCATGTTTTATGGTCTCATAGACCTATGTAAGGGACATTGTGAATGATTTGAATGAATTTTGATTATGATTGCTTAAATGTATGAGAATGAAATGTATTGATTGGTAATACCTCGTAACCCTATTCCGGCTACGGATACGGGTTAGGGGTGTTACATTTAAATTGGTATCAGAGCTATTATTTAGTCGCTTCTAGGACTAACGTAGCATGTGAGAGTCTAGCTATACATGTCATATATATAAACTGTGATAGTGTAATGGTTCCTGTCAGTTAAAATGTGTTTTTTATATAGCAAATGGATTAGCCGAAGATGCTGAAAGTAATGCACCCGCTCCCGCTCAAGGGGTAGCGCCAGCCAATTCTAGGCCTATTACTAGTAGTCAAGGAGGAGAGGCTAAGCAAGCCTTCTTCTAGATGATGACTAAATGGTTCACAAAATTTGTACGAACGAATTCAGCTACTCAACAACCTCCAACCCTACCTATTCTTCAACAAGTTCCAGTTGTACCGCAAATGTTAGATCCAATCCGATTGAGTAAGCCACCTATTGATAAAATTCGTAAACACGAGGCTGAAGAGTTTCAGGCTACAATTGATGATGATGTAGAGAGAGCAGAATTCTGGCTCGAGAACATGATCAGAGTATTTGATGAATTGTCGTGTAATCCAGAGGAATGTGTCAAATGTATTGTATCGTTGTTAAAGGATAATGCATATCATTGGTGGAAAACGTTGACATCAGTAATCCAGAGGAATGTATTAAAAGATTGTTGTTGCCACCTGAGTTAGAAAGGATTCATAACGTATTTCATGTATCGATGCTATGAAGATATAGATCAGATCCTTAGCATGTCATTTGCCCAACTGAGGTTGAAATTCAACTTGATATGTCTTATGATGAAGAACCGATACATATTTTAGCTCGTGAGATCAAAGAGCTAAGAAATAAAAGAATAGCATTAGTGAAAGTATTGTGCCATCGACACAGGGTTGAAGAAGCTACGTGGGAACCCGAGGATGCTATGAGAAAACAATATCCAAACCTATTCACTGGTAAGATTTTCATAAACGAAAATCCTTAAGGGGGAGAGTTGTAATAGCTTGGTTTTTAGCTAAATCAAAACAGTGGTTTTGGGACCACAATTTGAGGTTGGAAAATTATTTTAATATTATTTTGTATGTTTATGGCATGAGATTAGATATCTGTGAAAGTTTGGTGTGTTAATTTTATCGTTTAAGTGGTTAATTTGAGAAAAGGAATTAATCGCGTAAAATGCAAAAGTGACTTGCTATATGTTAAATGTGCCTATTTGTTATGGATTATTAAAGAAAAAGTCCTTATGTTGTTACTATACCATTGATGTGGTTAATGGACATTAATGACCATCCATTAAGTGATTTTATAATGGTTTATTAAAGGTTAATTGGGTAAATTATGTATTAATGATAATAAAATAAGACAAAAACCAAAAGATTAGGCATATTCATATTTTTTTTGCTGAAAGTTGAGAAGGAAAGTGTTCATCCATGGTGTTTTAGGGTTCGGCTATTACAAAGCTCAATTGTAAGTTCATTTTTTTCAGTTTTTAATGATTTCTATGTTTTTGTGATCGTTGTTATGTATTCTAGCTAGCCCATGCTTAAATTTATGAAATTGTTGAGGATTTGATGGGATGCCATTGATGAATTCATGAGTCTTGTGATGTTAAATGGTGAAATAAGAAAGATTGGTGCTTGATATACATGTGTTGTAAACTGATTTTGAGTAAAAATGCATATTAGGGATTAATTTGTGAAAATGTAAAAATATGGGGTTAAATGTGTGAATGCTAGGGACCTTAGGAGGATTCGGCTAAGGCATGGTTTTGATTAAATTTTGTATATTTGGTGCTTTGTGTATTAAGGACTAAAATGTCAAAATGTGTAACTTTAGGGGCTAAAGTGCAAAAATGCCCAAATATGGGTTTGTGGATGAAATTGAGTGAATTGGTGATTAAATGGGTTAATTCTGAATACATATAGATCAAGAAAGGAGGAATTTGGATTTAGATCGAGGAAAATCGAAGGTTATAGAGTAATCGATCCAATTCATCCATTTCCAATATGAAGTAAGTTCGTACGTGATAAATGAAGTTACAATTATGTTTTTAATGCATTAATAATGCATAAATTGTATATTTGCGACTATGACTATGTACGACGACAAGTCTACGATGTTTGGCACTTAGTGTGTGTTTCGAGATAGCTTCGGCTATATACAACACTTAGTGTGCAAATTGAAATAGCTTTGGTTTTATGTGGCACTGAGTGTGTGATACCGAGATATCTTCGATTTAATGTGATGGCACTAAGTATGCAATATCGTTATAGCTTCGGCTAAACATTCATGCACTAAGTGTGTGAGTTCTTAAGCATTGAAAGATATCCGAACGATTTAACATATTGAACAAAGAGGTGAAGATGAAATAAATAAATACGGGAAAGTACAAGTACATACAATACCTATGTGGAAGTTGATACTATGTGTATGAAACTTGATGAAATGGTATATACATGATAAATGGTTATGGATTAGAATTAAATGAAGAGATGAGAACTGTTAAGTGTTTATTAGTTGATGATTTAGATAATATAAACTGTTGAGTATTTTTGGTACGAACTTACTAAGCTATGAAGCTTACTGGTGTTATTTGTCTATGTTTTATAGATCTTCAAAGCTAGCTTGGATTTGGGGATTGTTAAGAATCGTCATCACACTATCGATCATCTTGTTGGCACTTTTAAAGCTTGTATATATGGTATATGGCATGCTTAGGCTAGTGATATTTTTTTATGTTTTGAGTCTTGATATTAGCCATGAGATTTGGCTTGTAAATATGGTATGTATAACCATCTAAGTTGGCTTGATTTATGTGTTTGGTAAGTGTTATATGTGATGTATATAGTGCCTTATGAATTGGTTTGGTTTGGTTTGGGATGATGATATGATGAGTTTTGTGATATAAAATAGATGATATTATGATGAATTAGTGAATAGGGAATATATGCAAGTTGTGATGATTTTGGCATAATGATTTGGTATAATTTGAATATGGAATTGATTAGTTAAAATGGTTGATTATATATATTACGTTATGTGTATGTTTTGATGGGTTTTGGTTGCTTTTAAATGACTTGAAATTGTACCAAATAGGTTGATTTGTATGCATGACTGTAGGGTGGCAAATTGGCTCTCCAAATGGCCTATTTTTTTCCAAAAGGGTAGAGACACTGGCGTATGTCTCGACCGTTGCGACACAAGGCTATGTTACATGGCCCTGTGTCCCCTAGGATAGCCCTACGAATTTCTTGAGCACGGGCTAGACATACGGGCGTATGGTTAGCCATGTGACCCAAGTCAGTTTCGACCACGGCCAAGGCATACGGGCATGTCTCTGGCCGTGTGGTGCAAGTCAGTATGTATGCCCTATTTTCACACGGTCTATGACACGGGCATGTGTGGTGGTCGTGTGGGGCACACGGCCTGTTTGCACGGGTGTGTGACCTTGTAATTAAAGACAATTTTCTAAATTTCCTAAAGTTTGTAAATGTTATCAGTTTAGTCCCGAACCACTTCTAAGCATGTTTTATGGTCTCGTAGACCTATGTAAGGGACATTGTGAATGATTTGAATGAATTTTGATTATGATTGCTTAAATGTATGAGAATGAAGTGTATTGATTGGTAATGCCTTGTAATCCTATTCTAGCTACAAGTACGGGTTAGGGGTGTTACACACACGACCAAATCACACACCCATGGGGGCAGACCGTGTGTCACACACGGTCTAGACACACACCTATGTGCCTACCTGTATGGGCAACTTTGAGGCTATTTTTGAAGCCAGTTGCCACCCTTATTTGCACATACACATACATGACTTCAAAGGCATTTAGCATGGCATAAGTGAGCACTTAAACATACACAAACAAGACATGACCGTGATCATTTCATCTTTACTTATAGATGCATAAGACTTCATACTTTGTCAAGCCCAACTTACCAATTCTCATTTAAGCCATGTTTATCATCATACTAAACAAATTCCAATTAAATCATCAAGCATTCATAACCAAAACACATCTCATCACATTCACACAACCACCAGCCACATCACCATTCCATGGGCACATGTATACTTAAATAAATAGGCTTACAACCCAATAATCAATATGAGCTACATATCATGGCCTTATACAAAATGAATCAAATATCAATATAAGCCAATATAAGCCAATTTACATGGCTTCACATTACATCAAACCCTTAACCATTACAAGCCAATACCTTTGGCTAAATCGTAATGACATATTCACAATTGACTAAGTCCCCATACATGCCATACACTTAAGAGGTTTGTATTCATTTTTACCCACGATGATAGCTTGATAGTGTGATGGCATCTCCGGCGGTCTTTAACCCGAGCTAGCTAAATTAACCTATAAGACATGGGAAAGGAAAGGGGGTAAGCTATATAATATAGCTCAGTAAGTTCATATGCAAATAATAAACAACTATTAACATTCATTTACTTTATCCATCCTTAAGAGTACTATAATTTCAATTAGCATTAGATTTTAAGATTTCTACTTATCCATTCATAGTGCTTACTCCTTTAACTTATAAACACCATTTACATGCCTTGGCATTTGCCTAGCCAATATAGTCTTCCCATTATAACATATCACATTGACTAACAAGTTATTTCCATCCTCTTAATCATATGCACATTATTTGTGAGTAATCATAATTTCAACATATATTTCAACCACCTTTCACTTGTCTAAGCTAGAATCTTACTATATTCTCATAATGTCTTTATTCGACAATTATGTCTGTCTTTCTTTTCCTTATATCCAATGAAATACAATTTAAATAAATGAACCGTAAAATGTTACAAATCAATTAGGCTCCTAAGCCTATCACATGATCATTATCAAAACTTATCATGCATCCATTCATCATAAATATAGATCATTTGTCACAAGGTTATCAATGTTTCACAAGTATAACTTGTTCATGTACATTCTCACCAAGAATTCATCATATACCAAACTCACTTCACATGAGTTCTGTGTACATACCTGTACCACTCGAAATATACTTTTTCATTCTTAACATACCCGTTGAAATACAATTCAATCACATAAACATATTAGATCACATCTCAATTTGGCCCAACAGCCTAACACGTAATCATCATTTATATTTATCATATATCCAACATCACAAGTATGTGCACTATCAATCACAATAGGTAATAAACAATTATTTCCAAAATAATCATTAATTTACAATTATAGGCTTACGTACATGCCTGTTTTCTCGTAGTAATTTCATTCTCATACTCATATTTGATTTACCCATTGAACCACATTGGAATTCTAAGGATGCTCGGGGATCTCATACCCATAGTACCGTATCAATGCCATATCTCGGATATGGTCTTACATGAAATATCTTATCGACGTTATGTCCTTGACATGGTCTTATACAAAATCACATACCAATTCTAGATATGGTCTTATACGGAATCTCGGTAGCCCTAATTTCATGACATTTGTATTCTACCCTTGAGGTTAAATCGGGATTTCCCATTTCTCGAAACTTCATCAAAATCTTCATTAATCAATTTCATAAAAACAAATATATACAATTCATGCAATATCAAAATATTAATTACATAACATAAGGTTGCATTATTTACGCATGAACTTACCTCAACACCAAAATGGCAAAAGGGACCTAACCGTTAATTTCTCGTTTTTTCCCCGTTCTAGGTTCGAACTTCTTTTTCTTTCATCTATGATATCACATTTAGTCTATTTATTAGTCACAATAGTCAATGTTATCCAAAAATCATACTATCGCAATATTACATTTTTGCCCCTAAATTTTGTCATATTTACGCTTTTTCCCCTAGGCTCGTAAAATGATTTTTATTCAATTTATTTGCACTTAAAGCCTAGCCAAATCATTTTCATAACTATAGCAGCCTAAAATTTCCACTAAATCACACTTTTATGACAAATTTTATAACTTTTACAAATTAGCCATTTTTAGCGTTTTCACCGAAAACTACTTAGTAAAAGTCGTTTAACACACAACAACAAACATTCATATTCTTCCTTAAACATCAAAATACACACATGTAACACATGGGTAAAGTTTTAAACATCAATCCTAGCTCAAATAAAAGGTAGAAATAGATAGATCTCTGTTACGGGGATTGTAAAAACGTAAAAATCATTAGAAACGGGGTTAGAATGAACTTGCAATCGAGCTTGGAAGCTTGAAAAACCCTAGCCATGGTTTATCCATGCAAGTTTCAGCCAAGGGGTTGAAGATGGACAAAAATTGGCTTTTAATTTTGTTTTTAATTCATTTTAATAACTAAATAACAAAAATACCCTTAATGAAAAACTTTGGAAACATGCCTAACCATGTCCATTTTTGTCCACCAACTTAACCAATGGTATAATTACCATATAAGGACCTCCAATTTAAAATTTCATAACAATTGGACACCTCTAGCATGTAGAACTCAACTTTTGTACTTTTTACGATTTAGTCCTTTTGACTAAATTGAGTGCCCAAACATCAAAATTTTCAAATGAAAATTTCACAAAATTTTATCGTGAAATCTTAGACCATAAAAATATAATAAAAATAAATTTTTTTAAGTCAGATTTGTGACCTCGAAACCACTATTTTGACTAGACCCTATATCAGGATGTTATACCCCTACCATTAAAGTTAAATTTTTTAATTTTGAGTTTTTATTGGTTTTGCTTTGGAATAATCTATGGAATTTGATGCATTGTTTTATTTATGCTTTAAGTCACGAAAGAGTCAAGTATGATAAGTTATTTTTCAGAAAAATTTTTAGGTTGTCTCCCTAAATTGAATTATTGTCTTGAAATTTTAAATTTGCAAGTTTAACATCAAAACCATAAATTTTTTTGTAAGCTTTTGAGCCTATAGAGCATATTTTTTTTGTGTTCATTTTTTTTGTTGTGAGTATGTCAACTTGATTTGCTATTCTAGAACTTGCTTTGGTTATACATGTTAAGACCACATTATTGATTTAAGATACTGAGATGATAAAGGCATTTAGGATTTAACCCACCTAACCTTTAACCAGCTTACATGTTGTATTATCCCTTAGTAAACTCTATTGATCCTAATGCATTTTTCTTCTAACCCGTCACTGTTAACTCGTAATCCATATCTATGTTGTAAATTATCCATTTTACTGATTTCCTTTTTGTCAATATTTGATTTGGTTAGTTGCATGACTATATTTCATTATTTGATTGTTGAATTTTACTTTGTTCTTTTAAAAAAATAGAAAAAGAAGAAAAAAAATCAAGAATTAAAAAAAAATGTGCTTGAACCGTTAGTTTCATATTCTGTTGGAAAGCTTGTTTTCATTTTTTATTTCTTGTTGATGTAAATTCCTTTAATTCAACAACTGATTTTTTTCTAGTTTGGTAGCTTATCAACTCGATTCTCAATTTTAACCAACTTTTCTGACATTTTCCGTCCCTTAACCTAAGCCCCACTACAATCTTATAAAAACCTCTTGATTGGTGTATCATCTCATTCTATAGTGGTGGAGATTTGATTTTCAAGCAAGCATATTGTAATAACATTTCTTGTTTGATTATTGTGTACTTATTACTTTAACGTTAAATACTTTGAGTGCTTGAAGAGGATTTTTAGTGAGGATATTATTTCTTGTTGAGTTTGAATTTCAAGTATTTTTTGAGATAGGGGAAATGCCTAATGTTTTTAAAGCTTTAAAATCTCTGCTTGGATTGCTTGTGCTGTTTAGTATTGTTTTGGTATGAATTTCCAATGCATGACTATTTGTAAATTATCCTAAGACACTATTCGTGAGAACAATAAATTGATGGAAGTTAACTTGAATGTAGGTTGAGGATTTTGCTTGAGGCAAGAAAACATTTAAGTGTGGGGATATTTGATAGGTGCTAAAAGTAACATGTTTTTAGCCTTATTTTTAATGCATTTTTTGGGTGATTATTCGATATTAATAGTGAATTTTATGCTCATATTCTTTTAAATTCATGTATTTATACTTAGGAGAGAATTTGGGAGTAAAAAAAGTGAAAAACAGGCAAAAATCGAAAAATTAGAGCAAGTGTCAACCACATGGGCTGCCACACAACCACGTGGCAGGCCTTGTCGATTTCGTGAATTTCACTTTGAACAATAGGGAAACGTGATTTTTAGAGTTTTTGGGCATTCTAAGACTATAAATGACAACAGTAAGAAGATAGATGTGAGTCGTCATAGAATACTCAGGAAAATAGCTCGAAAACACCATTGAAGACGATTCTAAAGTAGATTTCCTTCAAGATTGAAGACTCTTAGTTGATTTCTTAGGAGGTTATCATGAGTTTCTTTATTTCTTTTGATTATACTATCTCTTGGTTGTTTTTATTTTCAAGCATTATCTAATTTTCTAAATACTTGGGGGAGATGAACCCTATGATGGATTCTGTCATTTGATTTTCATTTTATGCAATAAATACTTAGATCTTATTCTCAATTTATGTGTGCTTAATTCTTAGTTTCATATTTTTTAGACTATTGATCCATGTTTGATGTACTTAAATCAGAGGAGGAATAGAGCCTGTTTAAAAGTAGATTTAGCGTAGTTGAATGGAGTTGTATGCAATCCTATAAATAGGACGACATAAATCTACCGGGTTAGATTCAAATCTAATAGGGGAATCCATAGATCAAGTTAATATGATAATAAAGGTTTTAATTAGAAAGAAATTTTAATTAATCAACCTAGAGTCAATTGTTGTTATTCTTGAAGAGAGATATTAACACAATTTAGGGATTTCTATGGATCAAGATACTAAGTGAAGAAATTGCATAATTTAGATTGATAATGATAGATGAATTCTAGGTGAATTCTTTCCTAGGTATTGTTTCGCTTCTTGGTTGTTTACTTGATTATTTTCCTAATTTGTTCTTTTTCACGTTTGTAGTTAATTAATTTAGTTAATTTTAGTTATTAATTGATCACTCAAATTTATCAGTTAAATAATAGAAAGATTAATTACTAGTACATTTAGTCTTCATGGGAACGATATCTTTGCTCACCATAACTATACTATTAATTGATAGGTGTACTTGCCTTAGTCATATTTTTAGTTGGTTTCGTAGACATCAAACTCTCTATTTATAGTTGACTCCCCTAAATCCAACAGAACAACTAGCCTTACATTGACAGACGAGATCGAAGTATATCTACTGTTAATGGATTTACATAATCCCCAATATTACAAAATCAAATCTTATCAGATTAGAAATTTTCTAAGATTACTTTCCCTATTTACCAAGGCAGCCCTAATTTTTCATAAGTCTTTCGCTGGACCACCAAGGCTTCAAGTTGATAGGCTTTGTCACTTGTTCTTCAAACCGGGCCAGTTTAAATGGGTCAGGTGAGCCCTATTTAATATGTAGACTTCTATGGGACACTATTTGTGCTTTGGTCATAAGCTTTGAATCGCGACCTATTACACAAGTAGCTTGATTATGTCTTAAGCTGCACTTGAGCTTAAAAATTGATTTTTGATCAAGCTTAAGTCAAGTATAGGGCCTTGACTTTCAATTCAAGTTTAAGCTTGAGCTTACTACTATTCTACCTTGGCTTAGCTCAATTACACCCCTATTGTCGAGTACTATTAAGCATTAATGACGCAACTAAATATTGTTCAAGCTAGCCCACTATATCATGTACTCGGCAAACCAAGAATAAAGAATGGATAGTCTTTGGACTAATATATGTTCATTTTTAACTTCTTCTAAAATGGGCTTTCTCTTCTTTCCTTCATCTTCTTTTCTAAGCTAAAACTCTATTTTTTTCATAATATTCATCATTTACTAACTTAAGCATTAAAAAATGACTTGTAGCACAAGCTTTGATACCCAAAACTCATGTTCGTCTTGCAAAAACCCTAAGAGTTCTAAATCCATCCCATCTTCATAAAGGACATCTCCAAGACTGATTCATAGCCAGAAAAATGTAGCAACATTTGGCATTATTTGTGGGTTTCTTAAAGCTTTGCAACCACATTTTTTCTTCATTTTTATGTTTCTTAAAGCTGTCGCCTTTTCTAAGTTTCTTAAAGCTTTTATCATTTTTTAGTTTTTGTAAGAAACTTTAACTGCCTTGTTGGAACAACAGATAGAATGACAGCTTTGGTGCAATAAAAAATTTTGAGTTGGCATATTTGACTTTTAATGACTTATCTTTTATCATTAATTAACAACAAATGATAATGAATTTCATGATAAATTAATTATTATCATTAACAATTAATTAACAGCCTTGAAAAAGTAAGAGAGAAGTTTCATACTTATCCTTATACTTATATTTTAGAGTATTTTAAGTTATTGGAGAACTTATTTGTGAAGGCTATTATGAGATAAATACTGAAGATAATTGAGAGGACATTTTTAACTTTTAAAGGAGAGTTTAAAGCCTATCCAAACATTGTTAGATGATCACTTATAGAGGCTTATGAATAGGCAATAGTGTGGTGTTTTTAATGTCTTTAACATTTGTATTTTGATATTCTATTAGGTAAACTTGTAGCACTCTTTTAAGTGTTCTTTGGAGAGGTTTATTAATTATATTGTGAGATATTTGGGTGAGTGATTTGTAACAATTGGGGCTACAATTACTTTTTTGTGTAAATGTAGATTGGGTTTAAGCTAATTGGTTATCCAGACAATTGTTGAATAAAATTATTCACTGAGCGAGGCTCTGTAGAGTAGGATTGATGAATCTAAATTGCATTAACAAATATCGTGCATTAAGTCTCTTCTTATTTTTATCCTTACGCACTTTGCATCTAATCTATTTAGTTCGGTTCTGTTCAAGTTTATTGCAACAAAAATTAAAAAAAAATTATTTTTCAAGTGCTAACCAAAGGTTTTTTCAATTGGTATCAGAGTAGGCTTTAAGGTTTGTTTGAAAGTGATCTTCTGTTTGGTTTTCAAGTTTAGAATTCATGAGGGAAAGTTGCTCGACACATGTTGCCACCTAATTTAGAAAACTATGTATATTAGAAGGCAAGTATGAAAGCTTTCATCGTATCTAGTAATGAAGTTGCTTAGGAAGCTATTGAAGAAGGGTAGACTCAACCCATTATGGAGAATGTTGATGGCACCACACGTCCAAAATATAGAAACAAATATACGATTAAAGAAAGAAAGGTTGCTCATGGGAACTCACAAACTCTAAATGCTAGATTTAGTAGAGTTGGCATGGAACAATTTAAGATGGTTTCTACTTGTGAATCAATAAAAGAAGCATAGACTATTTTGCAAAACCAACATGAGGGGAATTTTCTTGTACGAATGTAAAAATTGAAAATTTTGACTACGAGGTTCAAAAATTTTAAAATGAAACTATTTTTTAGTTTTATGAAAGATTATTTGAGATTTCTAATGAGGCTTTCTGTTTTCGTGATCATTTTTTTGATGATAAATTGGTACGAAAAGTATTGAGGTTGCCACTTAAAGTGATGAATAGACTAATGATGAAGTGTTAGATTCAGAGGAAAAGAAAAGACATGATGTGACATTTATTGTCGAAGCTAATGATAATGAAGAAGACAATGGTGATGCAGGTGATAGGTGCTAAAAGTAACATGTTTTAGCCTCATTCTTAATACATTTTTGGATGATTATTCAATGTTAATGGTGAATTTTATGCTCCTAATACTTTAAATTCATGTTTCTATACTTAGGAGAGCATTTGGGAGAAAAATGAGTAAAAAAGGGGTGAAAATCAAAAAATCAGATCGAGTTACAAGAGCCATATGTGGCAGGCCGTGTAGATTTTGTAAATTGCGCTCCAAACAACGAAAAATTTCAATTTTAGGGTTTTTTAGATATTCTGAGACCTATATATGACAAAAATAAGATAGGAGAGGGTCGACATAGAATACTAAAGAAAACAATTAGAAAAACACCATTGAAGCCGATTCTAAAGCATATTTCTGTCAAGATTGAAGACTCCCAGTTGATTTCTCATGAGATTATAATGAGTTTCTTTGTTTCTTATGGATATACTATTAATGGCATGTTTTTATTAGCTAGCATGAACAAATTTTCTAAATACCTAGGGAAGATGAAACCTGTGATGAATTATGTTGTTTGATTTTTGTTTTACGCAATACATACTTAGATCTTATTCTCAATTATGTGTGCTTAATTATTGGTTTAATATTTCTAGACTATTGATCCATGTTTGATATGCTTAAAATAGAAGAGGAATGGACTCTATTTAAGAGTATATCTAGCGCAATTAGTGGAATTGCATGCAATCGTATAAATAGGACGACAAAAATCTATCGGATTAGAGTCAAATCTAATAGGGGAATCCATAGATCGAGTTAATGTGATAATAGGGGTTTTAATTAGAAATAAATTTCAATTAATCAACCTAGATTCAGTTGCTTTTATTCTTGAAAAGAGATATCAGCATAATTTAGGATTTCTATGGATAAAGATACTAAGTGAAGAAATTGTGTAATTTAGATTGATAATGTAACACCCCGAATTAAAGCCTAGTCGGAATAGTGGTTTCGAGATCACAAATTCGATGTTAAAATAATTATTTTATGATCATTATGAGGTCTAGGATATGAAAATAAGCATGTGTTAAAGTTTTATGAAGAAATTCTATGTGTAAGATGTCTAATTGGAAATTAAGGACCAAATTGAATAAATTGCAAAACTTGGGTTCTAGAAGCAATTAGTATGAAATTGTTATGGATTATTAATTAGAGGTCCTTAAAGAGTAGTTTTCTCAATTTCTAAGTTTTTGGACAAAAATAGGCATGCATGAAAAATTTTGAAAGATTAGTAAGGAAAGGCATTTTGGTCATTTGGTAATAAAATTAATAAAAAGGGAAAAAGGAAGCAAAATTCAGCCATATTCTTCTCCATGGCTGCCAAAAATTGAAGGGTCTCCATAGCTAGGGTTTTCAACATTTTCAAGCTCAATAGCAAGTGCTCCCTAGCCCCGTTTTTAACGTTCTTCGTATTTTTGAGATCCTTGTAACATGCTCTCTCTATTTCTACCCATATTTCAAGCTAGGGTTCATGTTCAAAAATTTACCCATGCATGAGATGTTTGTATTTTGATGATTTATGAAGGAATATGATAGTTTAAAGGATAGTAAACAACTTTTACTAAGTAATTTTTCATGGAAATGGCTTAAGGGACCATTTTGTAAATTTTGTGAAAATGGGTAAAAAAATGTGAAATGAAAGAAAATGTAGGCTGCTATAGGCAAGAAAAATTTTCAGCTAGGCTTGGGTAACTTAGAAATTTCATGGATTTAATTATACGAGCCTAGGACTAAATTGTAAAAGTGTGAAAGGTTAGGGGCAAATTGGTCATTTTACCCGGGGGTGAGTTTTAAATCCTAAAATGAAAAATGTGATGTATTAATAGTCAAATTTTATTGATATAGACCCGAGGAACCGATTCTGGAGGTCGACTGTGGAAAACGAAAGGTTTTGGAATAGCCGAAAAACGAAACCGAAGCAATTACCAGGTAAGTTCGTATAACCCGAAATAAACTCTTAATATACTTAAATATGCGTGTTCTTGAATATATGAAAATTTAGAGAAAGCATGTAAGTTTGAGGCATTTCATGACATTTAGAAATATTACATGTCCCTTGACATCTATCACAATAAGAAACATACCTGTTAGCATTTTTAAACAATGTGGGCAATAAAAACTTGGTTTGGGGACTTTATGTGCTATTCTAATCCCATTGTAGTTTCCTCTCGTTGGTCCTGAATGATAATGCTCCAAATTTTATTCCTTTCTGGTACCGTAACACACCTTCGAATTACGTGATCTGCACACACACGTAAAAGAAAAGACCTCTCAAAAATAGTTTGTCACATTAGCAAAAAGTTGTTTCTTTTGATGATAAGTTAAACTTTTTGGTAAAGCGTTAGCAACCAAGTAATTTGCAATATTTGCAAACAAAGGGCCTTCAGAATCAATTAACGCAAAGATTCGTTCTTCAGGAAACGAGTCATTTATCTCTTTTTCATTAAGCTTCTCAAGATGGGGATTCTTGAGCCTTGAAAGGTGGTTTGCTGCAAGATTTTCAGCTCCTTTCTTATCTTTAATCTCCAAGTCAAATTCCTACAACAATAAAATCCACCTTATAAGTCGAGGTTTTGCATTTGGTTGAGTAATACGGTAGCAAAGGGCGGAGTGATCAGTGTACACAATAACTTTTGACAATATTAAATAAGGTATAAATTTATCAAATACAAAAACCACAGCTAGCAATTCTTTTATGTAGTGGTGTAATTCTCTTGTGCATATGTTAAAGTCTTGCTAGCCTAATATATCAGTTGAAAATGTTTATCTCTTCACTATCCAAGAACTGCACCTACTGCAAAATCACTCGCATCACGCATTAGTTCAAAGGGTAAATTCCAATCAGGTGCAACCATAATCAGGGCATTAATTAATTTTTCCTTAAGAATGTTAAATGCCTCTAAACATTCTTGACTAAAATTAAATGGCACATCTTTTTCTAGCCAATTAGTTAAAGGCTTCGCTATTTTGGAAAAATCTTTAATAAATCTCCTATAGAACCCAACATGTCCTAGGAAACTTCTGATAGCCTTAACTGAATTAGGGAGAGGTAATTTTTTGATACTTTCAATTTTTGCTCTATCGACCTTGATCCCTTTACTAGAAATTTTATGGCCCAAAATAATCCCTTCCTTAACCATGAAGTGACACTTTTCCCAATTAAGCACAAGGTTCTTTTCCTCATATCTCACTAAAACTCATTTTAAATTTTTAAGGAAAAGATGGAAATAATTACCGAATACTGAGAAGTCATCCATAAATACCTCTATAGTATCTTCTACGAGTTCATCAAAGATGGCTAACATACAACGCTAAAAAGTACTAGAGGCATTACATAATCCAAAAGGCATTCTTTGGTAAGAAACATACCATATGGACAAGTAAATGTCGTCTTTTCTTGATCCTCGGGAGCTATCGGTGTAACACCTTTGACCCCTATCCATCACCGGAGTAGGGTTACAAGGTATTACCGATCAATACACATCATTTAATATCCAAATCTTATACATTCATACATTCATATACAAATATCATTAAATACAATCATATTGTCCTTAATCAGGGCCTACAAGGCCTTAAACATGCTTTAGAAGTGGTTCGAGACTAAACAGATAACATATGGAAATTTTGGAAACCTAGAAATATATTAACATTTCAAGTGTCACACGCCCGTGTGAATTGGCCGTGTGCCTCACATGGCTAGTAGACATACCCGTGTCATAGACTCTGTGGAAACAGGGCATACATACTGACTTGCATTACACGGCCAAGGACATGCCCGTGTACCAGGCCGTGCCAAAACTGTAGAATATACTGACTTATCAACACAGCCAAGTCACATGCCCGTGTAACACCCCGAACCCGAGACCGACACCGGAGTCGAACACGAGGTGTTAACAGACTTTAAACCCCTTATAAAAAATATTTCCCAGACACTGCCAATCTGCGTACTAGTCGCTTTAAAAATCATATCTTGCGTTTCACAACTCGAAAATCAGTTTCGTGATTTTTCCCTGAAACTAGACTCATATGCCCATCTACATTTTTTTTCTAGAATTTTTGGTCGGGCAAATTAGTACATTTTATTAGTCAAAGTCTCCCATGTTACAGGGATCGACTACCCTGACCTTTGTGCATTACGACTTTGATATCTCCTTGTACAGGGCTCCAATACTGATGCCGTTTGTTTCTATAGAAACTAGACTCAGAGAGGAATCTATACATATATGGTATGACTCCTAATTATCTCTGGTTAATTTATAATGAATTTCCAAAGTCGGAACAGGGAATCCAGAAACCGTTCTGGCCCTGTCTCACGAGAACCTGAATATCTCTTAACATACTGTCCGTATGATTGTTTTGTTACTTTCCTATGAAAGTAGATTCATCAAGGTTTGTTTACATAATTTATTCACTATTTAATTCCATTCCTACTATTTTTAGTGATTTTCCAAATCTACATCACTGCTGTTGTCAGCATCTGCCTTTAAGGTAGACTTTACCTATTTCATGGTTTCCATGATTCAACTAGCCCTTTTTGCATAAATAGCACAATTTATGAAAGTGATTAACCATCCCCGTGGCCAATCCTTGTCAAGCATATCCACACCAAATGATTATAACATTATACTCAAACACATATAAGCCATTTTCGTATGGCTATCCAAAATTTATACAAGTCCAAAGGGTCCACGACCCACAACAAACGGGTAGTCCTATACATGCCATTTCGAAGTTCAACCGAAATTGTACCAAAAGGGGGCTTTGATAGTGTGGGCGACTTTGACTTCAAGATCCCGAGTCCGATAGCTGGAGAACCAAATCTATAAAACAGAGGAGCAATGAAACGGAGTAAGCAATTTATGCTTAGTAAGTTTTGAGCAAGGAATTCCAGCACAACAAAAGTATAGCATTCATATAGCTAAACGGATAATTTCATATGCACAAATTTACGATATCGTACTTGCTTCACATTATCAACCCTTATGTACATACACAAAAGATCAACTCAGCCAAAGGCCGGTAGCTCGTTTATCAACTGAGCGAATACTTATTTGTAAGGGCTCAACTAAATTCAAGCACATACGAAACATACCTCAATGTTGGGATGTTTCTAGAGTATTAGCTGAAATTTTTACAGCAAGATCATTCATTCCCAAATCACGTACCTTCGGAATTTAACCGGATATAGCTCCTCGTTCAAATGCCTTCGGGACATAGCCCGGTTATAGTAACTCACACAAATGCCTTCGGGACTTAACCCGGATTTAATAACTCGCACAAATGCCTTCGGGCTTAGCCCGGAATTAGTATCTCGCACAAATGCCTTCGGGCTTAACCCGGAATTTGTATCTCGCACAAATGCCTTCGGATCTTAGTCCGGATATTGTCACTTAGCACAAAGCCTTCGGGACTTAGCCCGGACAGCATTCAAATAACCATGCACATTTAACAATAAATCATGGCCCATTCGTATTTCATTTTCGTTAGCAAAACTCAAACACAAGACATTTATCATTCTTGCAAATTCGGCTCAATAGCCACACAAAGAGCATGATTTTAATTTGCTTAAAACATGATCTAATCACATCATAATTTAAGCTCTCTTACTCAAGAACTTACCTCGGGTGTTGTCGAACGATTCCGATAGCTATTCGACCACTTTTTCCTTCCCTTTATCGGATTTAGTTCCCCTTTACTCTTGAGCTTAATTAAACAAATAAATTGATTTAATCATTTGAGCATCGAAAAGAGGAACACAAGGCACTTAGCCCATATTTATACATTAGACATTAAAGTCACATATGTACGGAATCATGAATCAAACTCAACATTTTAGCTAATATTTCCCCCTTGGCCGAATATGCATGTCTATTTTGGGGCCGATTTCAACACTTAATACATTCTACAAGTATGGTCACTTGTATTGACTAAACACCCTTTTGTTTCAAGTTAAAAACTTGGCTAATACACACATATACACACTAGTAAAGCATCCTCTCCCTTTCCATCAATTTAACACATGCATTGCTCATTAACATGCAAAAGTTATATTCGGCCTTAGCACACAACTTGCTAGCCGATTCTTCTCCATTTAGCAACCAATGCACATATGTGCTCACTCAAAAATGCTAAAAAGGAGGTTCAAGAATCATCAAGCCACCATCACATGCATCATTAACAAGCTTCATATTTAGCATGCAATGGCATTAACACAAACTCCACCTAGGCCGAATCTTAACTCATCCTCATGCCTCATCACCACAACATCAAACATCAACCAAGAATGATGCATCCATGGCCGAGTGTCATTTCCATCACATAGCAAGATTTAGACCATGGGCTAGGTAGAACTCAAGCTAACAACTAAAACATGCATGCATCTCATGGAACATCATCAAACATACCTTAGCCTAGCTACATGCATGGCCGAACCTCTTCAACCTTTCTTCTTCCTTCCTCCTTAAAATTTTTGGCCAAGGATGAATCAAAGGATGAGCATTTTTTTTCTTTGTTTTTTTTCTTTCTAGTTTCGGCTAAATGAAGATGAGAAAGGATGAACAAAAATTTTCTCCTTTCTTTTCTTTAGCTCACGGCAATGGGGGGGGGAAAACAACTACACACATTTTTTTTTTGTATTCATCATACTCCTTTTCATTATTTTATGCCCATGCCCCTTATTTTATTTTTTTCCTACATACCTCACTAGGCCAACATGTTCCCAACATGTTTCCACCCATAGCATGGCCAACCACTAGCTCAAATTTTGGGTAATTTGACATGCAAACCCATCATTTTCACAACATGCATTAATAGACCATTTTAAATTAGCCTATCATATTTTCACCATGTCTTATATCAATCCCTATTTAATAATTTCTCATGCAATTGGCAAAATTGGAGAATAAAACTTCCACATACTCATGTACACACATAATAAGCATAGAATATGGAAATCAATTATTTTTATGACTCGGTTTTGTAGTCCCGAAACCACTTCCCGACTAGGGTCAATTTTGGGCTGTCACAACTCTCTCCCACTTAAGAAATTTTCATCCCCGAAAATCTTACCGGTAAATAGGTTTGGGTATCGTTCTTTCATCGAGCTCTCGGTTTCCCAAGTAGCTTCCTCGATCCCGTATTTGAGCCATAACACCTTCACTAACGGAACCCTTTTGTTCCGCAACTCCTTTACTTCACCAGCTAGGATACGCATCGGTTCTTCTTCATAACTCATATCGGCTTGAATTTCAACCTCTGATGGGCTAATTATGTACGATGGATCAAATCGATAGCGTCGAAGCATCGAAACATGAAAGACGTCGTGAATCTTTTTAAGCTCAGGGGGCAAAATCAATCTATACGCAACCGGACCAACTCGTTCGGAGATTTCGTACGGCCCAATGAATCTCGGGCTCAACTTGCCCTTACGGCCAAACCTGAGTACCTTTTTCCAAGGCGAAACTTTAAGGAACACTTTATCTCCCACCTGGTATTCAATGTCCTTTCGTTTCAAATCCGCATACGATTTTTGACGATCTGTGGCTGCTTTCAGACTTTCACGGATTACCTTTACTTTCTGTTCAGCATCCTTAATCAAATCAACTCCGAAAATTTTACTTTCACCGAGCTCGGTCCAAAACAACGGTGTACGGCATTTATGACCGTACAAAGCCTCGTAAGGTGCCATCTTAATACTTGATTGAAAACTATTATTTAAGCGAATTCAATCAAAGGTAAATACCATTCCCATGAACCACTGAACTCGAGGATGCAACATCTCAACATATCCACAAGTATCTGAATTATCCGCTCAGATTGACCATCGGTTTGGGGATGAAAAGCAGTGCTAAAATGCAGCTTGGTACCCAAAGCTTCTTGCAATTTCCTCCAAAATCGCGAGGTGAATCTCGGATCTCTATCCGACACGATAGAAATAGGTACCCCGTGTAATCTCACAATCTGAGAAACGTACAATTCAACTAGTCTATCCAATGAAAAATCCATACACACGGGGATAAAGTGAGCCGACTTAGTCAGTCTATCAACAACAACCCAAATCGCATCCTTCTTACTTGTTGACAATGGCAGTCCGGACACAAAGTCCATTGTGACTCGATCCCATTTCCACTCGGGTATCATGATCGGCTGAAGTAATCCTGAAGGCACTTGATGTTCCGCTTTCACTTGTTGACATATTAAACATCTCGAAACAAAGTCGGAGATGTCTCGTTTCATACCATGCCACCAAAACCAACGTTTCAAATCGTTGTACATTTTCGTACTCCCCGGGTGACTTGACATTCGGCTACAATGGGCTTCGTTCAGAATCATCGAAATGAGTTCCGAACTCCTTGGAATACACAAACGACTTCTGAACCTCAAACAATCATCATCATCAATTTGAAACTCTGATTCCTTGTTCGGAGCACACTCAGCCCGTTTTGCAACCAATTCATCATCAACTTTCTGGGCTTCACGAATTTGATGAATCAATAATGGTTTGGCTTTTAATTCAGCTATTAACACATTGTCGGGTAGAACAGACAAGTGCACATTCATCGCTCGTAAAGCAAACAATGATTTTCGGCTTAAGGCGTCCGCAACCATATTAGCCTTTCCCGGGTGGTAATCAATGACAAGCTCGTAATCTTTCAACAACTCAAGCCAACGTCTTTGTCGCAGATTTAAGTCTCTTTGAGTCATCAAATTTTTGAGACTTTTGTGATCCGAAAATACATGGCATTCTCACCAAATAAGTAATGTCGCCATATTTTTAAAGCAAATACGATGGCAGCTAGTTCAAGATCATGGGTCGGATAATTTTCTCATGTGGCTTTAATTGTCTCGACGCATAGGCCACCACTCGACCTTCTTGCATCAATACGCAACCCAACCCAAGTAGGGATGCGTCACTATAAATGACAAACTCTTTGCCTGATTCGGGTTGCACTAAAATTGGAGCTTCAGTCAAATAAGTTTTTAGTTGATCAAAACTTTTCTGACATTTCTCCGTCCATTCGAACTTAACATCCTTTTGAAGTAGCTTCGTCATTGGTGTGGCTATCATCGAGAAACCTTTGACAAATCGTCGGTAATAACCGGCGAGTCCCAGGAAGCTCCGAACTTCAGTAATATTTCTTGGAGGCTTCTAGTTAAGTATGGCTGAAATTTTACTCGGGTCAGCTCGAATACCCGATGCGGATACCACATGACCCAAGAAGCTAACCTCTCTTAACCAGAACTCACACTTACTGAACTTAGCATATAACTGCTTATCCCGCAAAATTTGCAACACTAGCCTCAGATGCTCAGCATGTTCGGTCTCATCTCTTGAATAGACCAAGATGTCATCAATGAACACAACTACGAACCGATCCAAATATGGATTGAAGATCCGATTCATCAAATCCATAAATACCGCAGGGGCATTTGTGAGCCCAAACGGCATCACTAAGAACTCGTAGTGACCATATCCCGTTCTGAAAGCAGTTTTGGGTATGTCCGAATCTCGAATTCGCAACTGATAATAGCCCGATCTCAAATCTATTTTTGAGAACATTGAGGCTCCTTCAGTTGGTCGAACAAATCATCGATACGCGGTAACGGATATTTGTTCTTTATCGTCACTTTATTCAGTTGACGATAGTCAATGCACAACCTCATGGTTCCGTCCTTCTTTTTCACGAACAATACTGGTGCACCCCAAGGTGAGAAACTTGGTCGAGCAAAACCTCTATCCGTCAATTCTTGCAACTGAGCTTTCAACTCTTTTAACTGGGTTGGTGCCATACGATACGGAGCTATCGAAATCGGCGTAGTCCCAGGTACAAGCTCAATACCAAACTCTACCTCCTGAACAGGTGGTAAACCCGGTAATCCTTCAGGAAAAACATCCGGGTATTCACAAACCACCGGCACAGATTCGGGTTTCTTGTCTAATTCTTTGTCATCCAGTACATACGCAAGGTATGCTTCGCACCCTTTTCTTACATATTTCTGGGCCAACATTGCTGATATTACAGCTGGCATCCCCTCCAAGTTCGTAGACTCAACTCGGATTACTTCGTTATTTGCGCACCTCAAATCAATAGTCTTGCTTTTGCAATTCACAACCGCATCATGCGCGGTCAACCAATCCAAACCAAGAATAACATCAAATACATCAAACGGCAAAAGCATCAAGTCCGCCGGAAAACAGGAACCTCGAATTTCTAGGGGACATTTCTTACACACTTTGTCGACAAGCACGTAACGACCCAAGGGATTTGACACCCGAATTACGAACTCAGTAGACTCAATAGGTAAAGTCTTACTGGATGCTAAGGTTTCACATATGTAAGAATGAGTAGAACTGGGGTCAATCAAAGCAATTACATTAGTATCAAAGAGAGTAAAAGTACCGGTAATAACATCAGGCGAAGAAGCATCCTCGCGGGCACGTATAGCATAAGCTCTAGCAGGCGCACGAGCCTCGGATCTGGTCGTAGCATCTCTAGATCCTCTCTGACCACCACTAGCATTGCCCGTATTTCCAGATGGTCTACCTCGAGTAGTGGTAGCACCCGGTTTCCCACTCTGATTTTCATTCTGTTCAAACAACCTCGAGCAATCTTTAATGAAGTGGTCAACTGATCCGCACTTGTAACAGGAGCGGTCAGGGAATCTACAACTCCCCGAATGCCATTTACTGCAATATCGACATTTCGTTCTATCTCGACGTTCATTCCCAACACTGGCGACCGAAGTGCCTCGTGTACCCACAGGGGGTCGATCACGATCTCGTCTAAAAAGGCCCGAAGTGCCTCTAAACTGGCCCGCATCATCTCAAAATTTCTTCGATGCCTGTTGAAGAGACTTTCCCGAAGATCTTTTACGAAACTCTCCAGTTCCCACATCAACTTTTTGTTTTTCTTTTCTAAGCTCTTCGGCTTTACAAGCTCGCTCGACCAGTACTACAAACTCTCGTATTTCAAGAACGCAAACGAACATTTTTATATCTTCATTCAGCCCATCCTCGAAGAGTTTACGCATGATAGCCTCGGACGAAACACATTCCCGAGCGTATCTACTAAGTCTAACAAATTTTCGCTCGTAATCAGTAACTGACATGGAACCTTGCTTAAGCTCAAGAAATTCCTTCCGTTTTTGATCAACAAATCTCTGACTGATATACTTTTTCCGAAACTCAGTTTGGAAAAACTCCCAAGTTACTTGCTCTCGGGGCACAATAGAAGTCAGAGTACTCCACCAATAATAGGCAGAATCACGTAGCAAGGAGATAGTACACTTTAGGCATTCATCGGGTGTACAAGATAGCTCATCGAGTACCCGGATAGTGTTGTCCAACCAAAATTCAGCTTGCTCGGCATCGTCGCTATCCGTAGCTTTAAATTCAGTAGCCCCATGTTTTCAGATTCTGTCAACTGGGGGCTTATTTGACCTTATTTGGTCAGTTACCGGAGGTATTGTAGGTGCGGGGGTGGTATTAGTTGGAATGGAGGTTGTGGACAGCCGTATTAGTTCGAATGTATTGGTTGAACCAATCATTCATCACGCTATAGAAAGCTTGTCTAGCTTCATCATTCGGGTTACTAGCATTAGGTTGAGAGTCCGCCGGCGCTGTCCCTTGTGCGGGAGCAGGCGCTACACTCTCAGATCATCAGCTACCTCTCGGTCGGGATCGGGATCCATTACTATAATAAACACATTACAATTGTCAGAATCACCACACTATCAAGTAATCACATAAAATGGCATGTATAGCTAGACCAACGCATTACGGTAGTCCTAGAATCGACTAAACCGTGCTCTGATACCAATCAAATGTAACACCCGAACCGACCGACACCGGAGTCGAACACAGGTGTAACAGACTTTAAACCCTTATAAAAATATTTCCCAGACACTGACAATCTGCGTACTAGTCGCTTTAAAAATCATATCTTGCGTTTCACAACTCGAAAATCAGTTTTGTGATTTTTACCTGAAACTAGACTCATATGCCCATCTACATATTTTTTTCTAGAATTTTTGGTCGGGCAATTAGTACAGTTTATTAGTCAAAGTCTCCCATGTTACAGGGATCGACTACCCTGACCTTTGCGCATTACGACTTGGATATCTCCTTGTACAGGGCTCCAATACTGATGCCGTTTGTTTCTATAGAAACTAGACTCAGAGAGGAATCTATACATATATGTATGACTCATAATTATCTCTGGTTAATTTATAATGAATTTCCAAAGTCGGAACAGGGAATCCAGAAACCGTTCTGGCCCTGTCTCACGAGAACCTTAATAGCTCTTAACATACTGTCCGTATGATTGTTTCGTTACTTTCCTATGAAAGTAGATTCATAAGGTTGTTTACATAATTTATTCACTATTTAATTCCATTCCTACTATTTTAGTGATTTTCCAAATCTACATCACTGCTGCTGTCAGCATCTGCCTTTAAGGTAGACTTTACCTATTTCATGGTTTCCATGATTCAACTAGCCCTTTTTGCATAAATAGCACAATTTATGAAAGTGATTAACCATCCCCGTGGCCAATCCTTGTCAAGCATATCCACACCAAATGATTATAACATTATACTCAAACACATATAAGCCATTTTCGCATGGCTATCCAAAATTTATACAAGTCCAAAGGGTCACGACCACAACAAACGGGTAGTCCTATACATGCCATTTCGAAGTTCAACCGAAATTGTACCAAAAGGGGGCTTTGATAGTGTGGGCGACTTTGACTTCAGATCCGAGTCGATAGCTGGAGAACAAATCTATAAACAGAGAGCAATGAAACGGAGTAAGCAATTTATGCTTAGTAGTTTTGAGCAAGGAATTCCAGCACAACAAAAGTATAGCATTCATATAGCTAAACGGATAATTTCATATGCACAAATTTACGATATCGTACTTGCTTCACATTATCAACCCTTATGTACATACACAAAAGATCAACTCAGCCAAAGGCCGGTAGCTCGTTTATCAACTGAGCGAATACTTATTTGTAAGGGCTCAACTAAATTCAAGCACATACGAAACATACCTCAATGTTGGGATGTTTCTAGAGTATTAGCTGAAATTTTTACAGCAAGATCATTCATTCCCAAATCACGTACCTTCGGAATTTAACCGATATAGTCCTCGTCAAATGCCTTCGGGACATAGCCCGGTTATAGTAACTCGCACAAATGCCTTCGGGACTTAACCCGGATTTAATAACTCGCACAAATGCCTTCGGGCTTAGCCCGGAATTAGTATCTCGCACAAATGCCTTCGGGCTTAACCCGGAATTTGTATCTCGCACAAATGTCTTCGGATCTTAGTCCAGATATTGTCACTTAGCACAAGCCTTCGGGACTTAGCCCGGACAGCATTCAAATAACCATGCACATTTAACAATAAATCATGGCCCATCGTATTTTTATTTTCGTTAGCAAAACTCAAACACAAGACATTTATCATTCTTGCAAATTCGGCTCAATAGCCACACAAAGAGCATGATTTAATTTGCTTAAAACATGATCTAATCACATCATAATTTAAGCTCTCTTACTCAGAACTTACCTCGGGTTTTGTCGAACGATTCCGATAGCTATTCGACCACTTTTTCCTTCCCTTTATCGGATTAGTTCCCCTTTACTCTTGAGCTTAATTAAACAAATAAATTGATTTAATCATTTGAGCATCGAAAAGAGGAACACAAGGCACTTAGCCCATATTTATACATTAGACATTAAGTCACATATGTACGGAATCATGAATCAAACTCAACATTTTAGCTAATTTTTCCCCCTTGGCCGAATATGCATGTCTATTTTGGGGCCGATTTCAACACTTAATACATTCTACAAGTATGGTCACTTGTATTGACTAAACACCCTTTCGTTTCAAGTTAAAAACTTGGCTAATACACACATATACACACTAGTAAAGCACCTCTCCCTTTCCATCAATTTAACACATGCATTGCTCATTAACATGCAAAGTTATATTCGGCCTTAGCACACAACTTGCTAGCCGATTCTTCTCCATTTAGCAACCAATGCACATATGTGCTCACTCAAAAATGCTAAAAGGAGGTTCAAGAATCATCAGCCACCATCACATGCATCATTAACAAGCTTCATATTTAGCATGCAATGGCATTAACACAAACTCCACCTAGGCCGAATCTTAACTCATCCTCATGCTCATCACCACAACATCAAACATCAACCAAGAATGATGCATCCATGGCCGAGTGTCATTTCCATCACATAGCAAGATTTAGACCATGGGCTAGGTAGAACTCAAGCTAACAACTAACATCATCAT